>NW_015506648.1:214277-220498 GCF_001515645.1 Sinocyclocheilus grahami | reverse complement strand
TCTGATCCCTTTTCGCTCTAAAACATGTCACTCATGAATCATCACATCTGCCTGCTCTCGCTCTTGATAAAAGTGGATAAAAATAGCTAAAAGTGCGGGCTTCTCAGCATCAACACCAACACCAGCCAACTCTGCAGTGAGCGTGTGTGTTTAGTAACCTCATGATGACTGATTGGATGGAGTACATGCACACTTGGGTTTTGTTTATTAACCAGTTTGCCTATACAATGTAAGTGTTAAAAATGGCAAACTGATCCCAAACTAAATGTTACCCGCACAATCAATTTCAAAACCACCCAATCAAGCAGAGATCCACCCAATCTGGCAACACTGCCTACACTAGTTTGTTGTTGTTCCATCTCATCTGTTTCCGGTATAATTAAGGACCGGGGCAGTGTTGATATCTTATGGATGTAGTAATTAGTACCAAAAAAAAAATTGAAGGTGCATATTCGAACTGAACGTACAGAGTCTGGATACTATGCTGATGATGAAATTTACGCCATGTGTGCTGTATGTGTGCCTGATACAAACTAGGGCTGTCAAAATGGCTGAAAAACTAAATTCTAATTGTTTACATAAATATTATCAATATTCGAATTATATTCGAATTTAAAAGGCATAATTTCAGTTGGGGGGGAAAAAGCTGTTGGCTTCTCTCCTGAGGCCACAAGAGGGGGCATCAAGCTAAATATTATGCACGTTTCTTCAAAGCATAATAAAATAACACGACTATCTTTGCATAATGTTTAAAATAATGCTTATGAACCATATATAATTAATAAAGTTGCTTAAACAATTATATGTATAGTTTAATACATAGGACCGAAAAGCAATCACAAAGAGTACTTTCTTCATTTAAAGACTTGAGATGCAGTGGGATGGGGAAAACCGCCATAAAGTCTTGAGACATGTTTTTTAAACGTTGAACTTACATTAATTTTACATAGCTTTCTAAACATGCAGGCTCTCTTCTGCGAGACATGAGTGCAATGGTGATAGATGTCCCTCTAGAAAATGCGATAAATATGCATTCTGTGTGAACGGCTTGTTTTCGGGTTTGACGTAAACAACATCTTCCCCGCATTGATTGTTCTTTTTTTCTGCAATATTTTGAATAAACAATGTAGCAGCGCCGCATCTAGTGGGTTCAACTGGACAGGCTAACAAAAGCATTAAAATGCAATGACACTTACATCGTGGTCGCATTTCGTGCGCCACTGATAAGGCTGCCTGAAGGCCCGGGTATACTTCACTTTCTGAGCTCGACACATATGTGCAGTACCACCTACTCTGTCTCAACATTCACCTCGCGCATGCGCTGTTGTACGCGCACCGTCCGCCCGGTCTCAAAAAATTGCCTGCACGCGGACGGGGTGCGGACTCTCCGCGAGCCCTCCTGATGACGTAATGCGGACGGTGCGCGGACGTGGACAGCCGAAGTATACTTTGGCCTTGAGGCGCACCTAAAAGTGGATTTTTATTTTAAATTAGACGAATATTCGAAATTCTAAAAAAAATTTCACAGCCCTAATACAAACCAAAGTATACTTGGGGATTTAGATGGACAGTAAATTAAAAACACACTAAAAGCCAAGTACAGACTATTAGACTGTTGCCCAAAGAACACTAATGGTGCTTTTTCACTACGTGGTACAACTCGGCTCAGTACGGCACGGCTCGGCTTGGTTTGCGTTTCCACTGCAGTTTAGTATCACTTTAGAGTGGGCGAGATTATTCATATGTCATTATAGTTGCGCCGCCTCTACTGCCGCGACTCCTGAAAAACTTTTTCATTCTGCGTTGCCCCATCAAGCTCTCGCTGGATCCGCTTCTGTGCTATCAACGAGAGTAATGTCTGTACTTTCTCAAAAGACAACGAAACAACCACTTTTGCGTTCGATCCTTCGCTGGCTGTGCTGATTTAAATCTAGCGGTTCTGTTGTGTTTGTGTCGCAAGTTCAGTGACAGGGACACAGGGACGATTCTCTCCGGCCAATCAGTGATCAGCAGTGTTTACACATCATGTTTTGGTAACGGTACGGTTCACTTGGAACCTCAACCAAGGTGGTACTAAAAAAATTACCAGGTACTGTACCCAGTGGAAAACCCCCAAAAGTGAACCGTACCAAGCTGTGCCGTACCATGCAGTGGAAAAGCGCCATCTTTCGGGACACTTCTCATTCAACTTTGTCACGTTGTCAATATTCACAGTCAAGCGGGGTTCACACTGCCAGCAGTTCGCTGAAACAAAGCAGCTGGACATCATTGCGTGCAGGCAATTTCCAGCAAAAACAAAGCTGTTTTTAAAGCTATCTGGGAATGGCTTTCTGAAATTTGTCTCTGTGCTTTAAGCTTTAAACCCATAGCCAGCTGACAGCCTCACTTTACTATTACTCTGTATTTTGTTGTATGTTAGATTGACTGACATTGAGTTATCTCTAATTCCTTTTTCCTGCTTCCACAGGGTCTGCCTCCATGCTGAGATGTGTGCTAGCGACCTGTCCAATTCGCTCAATGCACGTCACATTTCCGGATTGGCTTATACCGGCTGAGAAACTTCCTTTTACACTGACCGCGAAATTCTAGTTCACTTGACTGTTGCTTAGAGCCCATAGGCTGAGCTTGCTCTCTTTACCATGTAACTGCAAAAAGAAGAATGCATTATTCCTCCACTCGTCCACCTGTGGCTTCAGGGGAGCCTAGCGTCACCCTGCACCCCACGCCCAAGGTGCTGACCCTGCCAGCGGGTACAAGAGTCATGGAGAATTCCTCCGCAAAACTCAACAGCTCGCTAGAGTTCCTGACTCTATCGGAATACATAACGCCTTCAACTGTTTGGCAGGACCCTGATCAGGGCCTGAACTTGTCCCTTGTTCTCCTGCCGGGTCATCATCTGTGTGCTGCTGCTGGCCTTCCTCGGAAACATGGTGGTCTGCCTCATGGTTTACCAGAGAGCCGCTATGCGTTCCGCTATTAACATCTTGCTGGCCAGTCTCGCCTTTGCTGATATGATGCTAGCAGTCCTCAACATGCCCTTTGCGCTAGTCACCATGTTGACCACATGCTGGATCTTCGGAGAGGCGTTTTGCCGCATGTCGGCTATGTTCTTCTGGATGTTCCTGATGGAGGGAGTAGCTATTTTGATGATCATCAGCGTGGATCGCTTCCTAATCATTTTGCAAAAGCAAGACAAGCTTAGTCCACACCGGGCCAAAGTGTTAATTGCGGTCTCATGGTCTCTATCCTTCTGCTTTTCTTTCCCACTTTCCATTAGCCATCCTGCCCTGTACATTTCCACATTTCCCCCCACAGTGTGTTTTCGGCTACACGGTGGAGTGTGGTTACCATGCTTACGTGATGCTCATTATGCTGATGTGCTGATGTTCTCCATTCCTGGTGATGCTGTTCACGTTCATGGGCATCTTGAGTACTCTCTGCCACAACGTGCTGCGCATCCACTCCCACCCCGACTCGGTGTGCCTCAACCAGGCCAGCAAGCTGGGTCTGATGAGTCTGCAGAGGCCCTTTCAGATGAATGTTGACATGAGCTTCAAAACACGTGCCTTCACCATGATCCTCATTCTGTTCTCAGTCTTCACCGCATGCTGGGCTCCGTTCGCCACCTACAGCCTGCTGTCCACCTTCAGTCGTGCCTTCTACTACCGGCAGAACTTTTTTGAGATCAGCACGTGGCTGCTGTGGACCTGCTACCTCAAATCAGCCCTGAATCCTCTCATCTACTACTGGCGAATCAAGAAGTTCCGTGACGCCTGCCTTGACCTGATGCCCAAGTACTTCAAGTTCCTGCCGCAGCTTCCTGGCCACACTAAGAGACGTATCCGCCCCAGTGCTGTTTATGTGTGCGGGGAGCATCGTTCTGTGGTGTAGTGGAGGACATTTCTGAAACCTCTTTTGTAAATTTATAGTACAATCTTATCAAGCTGTGATATGTTTGGTCTTTCTTCAAACTGCAGGATGTTTTAGCTGTAAAAGATGGTACAGATGAGAAGGTTTACAGAGCCTGTACATTAAACTACTTTGATTGCACAATGTTTTTTATAGGTTTTAGATCTTAATAGAAGTTTGTTCATATATAAGTCAGGTGCTGCTATATTTGGTGAAAATGTGCAATCTTATGTTTTATGCCATGAATGTAATACGATTTTGTCTGCTGTATTTGTTTTGTTTTTTCCTGGCTTTGTGAACTGTTTTACATTTCAACATTTTCTATTTAATTTTATTGTTGATTGCTCAGCTATTCTGGTTTTAATTATTTTCAGTGTTGAAATAAGGGAAAGGCATTTGACAAAAGTATAAGCATGTTCCAAACTGATAAGTAGATGGCTTTGTGGAAATCCGTGATTTTTAATGTGAATTTTAAAATTGTGATTTCCATGCCTGGAAGTGAATAAAATCATGGAAATGGATCAAATCAATTCATGGAATTCCTGTTGTCATATATTTTTTTTAAATTCCTGTTCTCACAACTGAATGGAAATGTCTCCTGTCAATTTGTGTACAGTACAAGGTTGTATATATCATATGAACAGCAACTGACCAACTGCTTGTTGCTGACATGCCATTAAAAGTAAACAAAAACAACAATGACCAACCAACCAGCTGAAGGATATGATTTGATTGTTTTTTCTCTCTCTCAATATCCAATGGCAAGCATTTAAGAATAAAATTTTAATATCTATTTGTCATGGAAAATCAGTTGAGACCACGGCGAGGGGTTGTTTTGCTTCTACAGTGTCCGTCTGAGCCTTTGTAGTGTGCCGCCTTCATTTTGATGATGACAACAGTGTCCAGGGGTTAATTTGATTATTATAAGGGAATGCAGTTCAATCTGTGTATATTATATTGTTTTGATAAATAGTATTTTATAAAAGAATAATGTTTTCCCCTGTTTATTTATGATTCAAGAAATATCCTGTTTAATGACATACTTAAGAGTAGTATACTAATGTGAGTGTTAAGGCAATAAAAACTTTTTTTGCATCAAAATCACAATCTGTTATGTCTTTAGTCAGCATTTAGCTAAACTTAACCAGCCACCCTTTACACAAACCTTGTTACATTCACTAAAATGCCCATAAAGATACTAAATGATTATAATCGTTTATAAACATTTACAAATGATGAATAGTTTCAACTTTAGATTGGCTACTGCAAAAACATGAACAAATGATTAATAAATGATTAGTGTGAATAGGGTAAATTCGGGTCTTTCGGGACACTTTTTGCCATTGAGATGACTGCTCATAAAGGTATTAATGATTAGTAGACATTTATAAACATTTGCAAATGATGACTAGTTTCTACTTTAGATTGGGTACTGCAAAAACATGAACCAATAATTAATAGATTATTTGTTAAAATATAGAGGTCATACACATGAAATAGAGGTCTACACAACAAACAAAGACCAACAAATGAAGATTATGAACTGAAAGTTTACTAACATTTGTAAGAATTTCAATTTACATTAAGTAATCATATGTTAACCATTAGGTAATGTTAAGTAAGTTCATTAGTAAACATTAGCAAGAACATTATCTCATATTTCTAGCTATGTGAATATATATTAACTAATGATCTTTTAAGCATTATATAATGTTTGTGAATGATTTATAAATGAAAGTTATTATAAAGTGTTCAATATAAATCAATCTTGATTGAATTAACGTATATTTTCTTAAATTAAAATGCTAAAATAAATGGTATTTTATAGTAAAACGAATCTTTATATAATTGTATAATACAGTACTATTGTGATTGTGACACATCATGGTACGATTCAACATCGTCTAAGCAAAAGCATACTTGTTCGAGAAAGGTGTCTAACTATATATATATATATATATATATATTTAAATACACTAGAATAAATGATTCCACTCATGTGGAACTTTATTATAAAGCACAAATTACTTTTAGATTTCTGTTACTGACATGACACCATAAATCTAAAACAACCATGTTTTAATGCTAGCTTAACATGAAATAGCTAGCAGTCTATGTGGTGATGTTTGTTTTGTTTAATTTTTGTGAATGCTTATGTACATGTCTATTCTCTCTGTAAAGCACTTTGTAAATAGTTTTAAAAGGTGCTATATAAATAAAGCTTAACTTACTGAGTTCTGTAAAAGGTGCACTATTTTTCTTCTAATTACTAAAGTGTTATACATGAAGAAATTATATATATATATATATAT
>NW_015506648.1:191794-213645 GCF_001515645.1 Sinocyclocheilus grahami | reverse complement strand
GGTATAAAACTACGACGTTTTCTTTGTTGTTTTAGTGAGGGGGCGTGACTCCCACACAGCTGATGGTTTCTCTTAGTTACCATACAAACCGGAAGCGCCCTTGCCGGTATAAAGTATGAGCGGAAATACATCACAATTCTCGTTGCTTAGAGCCCATAGGCTGAGCTTGCTCTCTTTACCATGTAACTGCAAAAAGAAGAATGCATTATTCCTCCACTCGTCCACCTGTGGCTTCAGGGGAGCCTAGCGTCACCCTGCACCCCACGCCCAAGGTGCTGACCCTGCCAGCGGGTACAAGAGTCATGGAGAATTCCTCCGCAAAACTCAACAGCTCGCTAGAGTTCCTGACTCTATCGGAAAACATAACGCCTTCAACTGTTTGGCAGGACCCTGATCAGGGCCTGAACTTGTCCCTTGTTCTTCTGCCTGGTCATCATCTGTGTGCTCAAGAGTCATGGAGAATTCCTCCGCAAAACTCAACAGCTCGCTAGAGTTCCTGACTCTATCGGAAAACATAACGCCTTCAACTGTTTGGCAGGACCCTGATCAGGGCCTGAACTTGTCCCTTGTTCTTCTGCCTGGTCATCATCTGTGTGCTGCTGCTGGCCTTCCTCGGAAACATGGTGGTCTGCCTCATGGTTTACCAGAGAGCCGCTATGCGTTCCGCTATTAACATCTTGCTGGCCAGTCTCGCCTTTGCTGATATGATGCTAGCAGTCCTCAACATGCCCTTTGCGCTAGTCACCATGTTGACCACATGCTGGATCTTCGGAGAGGCGTTTTGCCGCATGTCGGCTATGTTCTTCTGGATGTTCCTGATGGAGGGAGTAGCTATTTTGATGATCATCAGCGTGGATCGCTTCCTAATCATTTTGCAAAAGCAAGACAAGCTTAGTCCACACCGGGCCAAAGTGTTAATTGCGGTCTCATGGTCTCTATCCTTCTGCTTTTCTTTCCCGCTTTCCATTAGCCATCCTGCCCTGTACATTTCCCCCCAGAGCACCACAGTGTGTTTTCGGCTACACGGTGGAGTGTGGTTACCATGCTTACGTGATGCTCATTATGCTGATGTTCTTCTTTGTTCCATTCCTGGTGATGCTGTTCACGTTCATGGGCATCTTGAGTACTCTCCGCCACAACGTGCTGCGCATCCACTCCCACCCCGACTCGGTGTGCCTCAACCAGGCCAGCAAGCTGGGTCTGATGAGTCTGCAGAGGCCCTTTCAGATGAATGTTGACATGAGCTTCAAAACACGTGCCTTCACCATGATCCTCATTCTGTTCTCAGTCTTCACCGCATGCTGGGCTCCGTTCGCCACCTACAGCCTGCTGTCCACCTTCAGTCAGAACTTTTTTGAGATCAGCACGTGGCTGCTGTGGACCTGCTATCTCAAATCAGCCCTGAATCCTCTCATCTACTACTGGCGAATCAAGAAGTTCCGTGACGCCTGCCTTGTTCCGTGATGCCCAAGTACTTCAACTTCCTGCCGCAGCTTCCTGGCCACACTAAGAGACGTATCCGCCCCAGTGCTGTTTATGTGTGCGGGGAGCATCGTTCTGTGGTGTAGTGGAGGACATTTCTGAAACCTCTTTTGTAAATTTATAGTACAATCTTATCAAGCTGTGATATGTTTGGTCTTTCTTCAAACTGCAGGATGTTTTAGCTGTAAAAGATGGTACAGATGAGAAGGTTTACAGAGCCTGTACATTAAACTACTTTGCACAATGTTTTTTATAGGTTTTAGATCTTAATATAAGTTTGTTCATATATAAGTCAGGTGCTGCTATATTTGGTGAAAATGTGCAATCTTATGTTTTATGCCATGAATGTAATACGATTTTGTCTGCTGTACTTGTTTTGTTTTTTCCTGGCTTTGTGAACTGTTTTACATTTCAACATTTTCTATTTAATTTTATTGTTGATTGTTCAGCTATTCTGGTTTTAATTATTTTCAGTGTTGAAATAAGGGAAAGGCATTTGACAAAAGTATAAGCATGTTCCAAACTGATAAGTAGATGGCTTTGTGGAAATCCGTGATTTTTAATGTGAATTTTAAAATTGTGATTTCCATGCCTGGAAGTGAATAAAATCATGGAAATGGATCAAATCAATTCATGGAATTCCTGTTGTCATATATTTTTTTTAAATTCCTGTTCTCACAACTGAATGGAAATGTCTCCTGTCAATTTGTGTACAGTACAAGGTTGTATATATCATATGAACAGCAACTGACCAACTGCTTGTTGCTGACATGCCATTAAAAGTAAACAAAAACAACAATGACCAACCAACCAGCTGAAGGATATGATTTGATTGTTTTTTCTCTCTCTCAATATCCAATGGCAAGCATTTAAGAATAAAATTTTAATATCTATTTGTCATGGAAAATCAGTTGAGACCACGGCGAGGGGTTGTTTTGCTTCTACAGTGTCCGTCTGAGCCTTTGTAGTGTGCCGCCTTCATTTTGATGATGACAACAGTGTCCAGGGGTTAATTTGATTATTATAAGGGAATGCAGTTCAATCTGTGTATATTATATTGTTTTGATAAATAGTATTTTATAAAAGAATAATGTTTTCCCCTGTTTATTTATGATTCAAGAAATATCCTGTTTAATGACATACTTAAGAGTAGTATACTAATGTGAGTGTTAAGGCAATAAAAACTTTTTTTGCATCAAAATCACAATCTGTTATGTCTTTAGTCAGCATTTAGCTAAACTTAACCAGCCACCCTTTACACAAACCTTGTTACATTCACTAAAATGCCCATAAAGATACTAAATGATTATAATCGTTTATAAACATTTACAAATGATGAATAGTTTCAACTTTAGATTGGCTACTGCAAAAACACAAACAAATGATTAATAAATGATTAGTGTGAATAGGGTAAATTCGGGTCTTTCGGGACACTTTTTGCCATTGAGATGACTGCTCATAAAGGTATTAATGATTAGTAGACATTTATAAACATTTGCAAATGATGACTAGTTTCTACTTTAGATTGGGTACTGCAAAAACATGAACCAATAATTAATAGATTATTTGTTAAAATATAGAGGTCATACACATGAAATAGAGGTCTACACAACAAACAAAGACCAACAAATGAAGATTATGAACTGAAAGTTTACTAACATTTGTAAGAATTTCAATTTACATTAAGTAATCATATGTTAACCATTAGGTAATGTTAAGTAAGTTCATTAGTAAACATTAGCAAGAACATTATCTCATATTTCTAGCTATGTGAATATATATTAACTAATGATCTTTTAAGCATTATATAATGTTTGTGAATGATTTATAAATGAAAGTTATTATAAAGTGTTCAATATAAATCAATCTTGATTGAATTAACGTATATTTTCTTAAATTAAAATGCTAAAATAAATGGTATTTTATAGTAAAACGAATCTTTATATAATTGTATAATACAGTACTATTGTGATTGTGACACATCATGGTACGATTCAACATCGTCTAAGCAAAAGCATACTTGTTCGAGAAAGGTGTCTAACTATATAATATATATATTATATATATTTAAATACACTAGAATAAATGATTCCACTCATGTGGAACTTTATTATAAAGCACAAATTACTTTTAGATTTCTGTTACTGACATGACACCATAAATCTAAAACAACCATGTTTTAATGCTAGCTTAACATGAAATAGCTAGCAGTCTATGTGGTGATGTTTGTTTCACTTGAATAAATGATTCCACTCATGTGGAACTTTATTATAAAGCACAAATTACTTTTAGATTTCTGTTACTGACATGACACCATAAATCTAAAACAACCATGTTTTAATGCTAGCTTAACATGAAATAGCTAGCAGTCTATGTGGTGATGTTTGTTTTGTTTAATTTTTGTGAATGCTTATGTACATGTCTATTCTCTCTGTAAAGCACTTTGTAAATAGTTTTAAAAGGTGCTATATAAATAAAGCTTAACTTACTGAGTTCTGTAAAAGGTGCACTATTTTTCTTCTAATTACTAAAGTGTTATACATGAAGAAATTATATATATATATATATATGTGTGTGTGTGTGTGTGTGTGTGTGTGTTTAAAATTGTTTATATGTATTTGTTTTACTTTGATCTGCCATGTTCAGTTCTAAAAAACTAAATGCATACACACCATTAACATCAATATCACCCAACAAAGATGAGACAATACACCCAAAGCACTTTACAATCATGAGGGGCTCTCTCCTCAACCACCACCAGTGTGCAGCATCCACTTGGATGATGCAGCGGCAGCCACAGGACAACGGCACCAGTGCGCTCACCACACACCAGCTACAGGTGGAGAGGAGAGAGAGTCATAGAGCCAATCAAGTGGATGGGGATTATTAGGAGGCCATGATTGACAAAGGCCAGGGGGGCAATTGGGCCAGGAGACCGGGGATACACCCTTCCTCTTTACGAGAAGTGCCATGGGATGACCACAGAGTCAGGACCTCGGTTTAACATCTCATCCGAAAGACGGTGCTTTTTGTCAGTATAGTGTCCCCGTCACTATACTGGGGCAATAGGACCCAAACAGACCACAGGTTGAGCACCCCCTGCTGGCCTCACTAACACCTCTTCCAAAAGCAACTTAGATTTCCCAGGAGGTCTCCCAGCCAGGTACTGACCGGGCTCAACCCTGCTTAGCGTCAGTGGGCAACCAGTCTTGGGCTGCAGCAAACATGCTCATTTCATATAGACATTTAAAGCTAACAAGATGTGCTTTCCCTGTTTCTTACATCTTTTTTAGCATAGTAATTCATTCTGAAGAAGCTCGTATCGTTAGATTAGACATGGCAGGTTGAACTAGGTGGCACATCCTAAGTGGGTAGGCTATATCGTCAGAAAACCGGTTGATGAAACTATCATTGTTGGTTAAATGAAGCTCAACAGCCACCAACAGGCCTATTATGTATATCATGTAAGCCAGGGATGTCCAAACTCGGTCCTGGAGGGCCGGTGTCCTGCAGAGTTTAGCTCCAACTTGCCTCAACACACCTGACTGGAAGTTTCTATGCCTAGTAAGAGCTTGATTAGCTGGTTCAGGTGTGTTTAATGAGGGTTGGAGCTAAACTCTGAGGCACACCGGCGCTCCAGGACCGAGTTTGGACAGCCCTGATGTAAGCAGTTCAAGAACACACTAAGGACTTTATTTTTATAATTATGCACACACACATAGTGTTTAATTGGAATTACTCCATATATAAATGCCACTTTTTTTTTTTACATTTGAGCTCTTGTCCCCAAGGAACTCTCTGCACATTCCTACTTTAAGTACAAGTGTTTCTGTATCTTAAGTTATTTTGAGGCTGGATTCTTTTACTTTTCTGCAGCTTTTGGAGATGTGGAGAACTTTCTCTTCACTAAACTCTCTATTTAAACTTCAACTTTGACTTCTTTATCATGCATATTGGTCTCTTAACGGGGTCAAGGTGTGTCCCCCAACAGTATATTTTGCTCTCTCTTTTTGTCTGTGTGAACCTGATCTTTGGAGAATTTTGGGTAGGGCTGCTATACATTCAGGAGCTGATTTATGGTGTCATTGTCGTATTGAATAACACATTTGGGCAACAGGTTTGATTCAGATTACACTCCCTACAAAAGAATGATTTTACCTTCAAAAGATGAAAGGAAATGGCTGTACTAAAGGAAGTTAGCAGAAGGCAAACCTTAGACTGTAAATAAATAAAGTTACTTGCATTTGGGGTTAAGAGCTGAATCCTGGCAGGAAGCAAGACATGACTGCATTGTTTTCTACAGCAAGTCAGTTTAAGTTAAGGTAGCTCCAAGGGAATTCAATGTTCAGTTAATTTCTAGCAACATCAGGGACATGCGTTTTTCCCCTGGCCATGTGATAGGTAAAACACATTCAATGCTTGATTCCCAACATTATTTAACATCTCCTTTATGACTCATGCAGCTGGACTGTTTTTGTACACAAATTTACATTAAAATTCAAAACAACTATTTTTACTTCCATAATGACTAGAAATCACTTGCTCAGACTTGGTAGTATACCACTCTTACATGTTTGTTGTGTTTCATTTTAGTAAATTTGTATTTTAGTAGGTTTTTTTTTTTTTAACATACCGATCAATCAACAACGGCCACTCATTTCTTGCAAAATGTTAGACAATTCAAATTTCATTCACATTTATTTTGCTTTTAGTGTGCTCACATAAAATTTAGAACACCTTCAGCAGAGAAGTTCAATATCAATTTAGTAAGCAAAGTTACATTCAATCTCTAAGTCAAAGGTAAAAGCTTCGCCAATATTTACAAAAGAAAGAGACAAGATGCTACACAAACATTGCATCTGTTAGGTTCATTAACTTGGTCAAAAGACCACTGAAAAAAGCATCATCTGTTGAAATCAAAAACCACAGTAAAAACAGCAATATGTGTCACAGCTTGGTTTGAGTTAAAAAAAAATGCTCCAATGGTCTGAGGATGACTTACAAAAACAGACTTGGTGATAGAAGAGCTGCATGTGCTTCTTGAGATCAAGATATCATTTGTACAATAATCACAGTTAAAACACCCCTTCTATACATACTTACACTTTAATAAGCTCATAGAACCAGCAATACACCATAAAGCATATGCAAATTGTTTTCCTACTGAATTCAGATGGTTACAGCTAAAAAAAATGTTGTGTTTAAAGTTCCCAGGACCTTTAAAATTGCGGTTTTAAACTTGGCATTGCAAATTAAACTGGCTTGTTATTAGAGAAAAAAAAATCACTTTAGTGTTGTAAACTGTAGTGGATTAATTGTTGGTCATTCTGTTTTTGTACTACTACATGGTAGTCCGTGGTATAATGCGGAGTCATCAAGGTGCCAAAATTTAAAAACTCTCATTCCTATTCCCTGAACCCCGCTTTGACCCCTGAACCAGCTGCCTTTATTTCACAGGCATGTCTATAAAAATGCAAAACTCAAAACAAAAACAAATGAAAAGGTTAATACTGACGCAAAAAAAATATGTGAGACAAATTTGACATTTTCTGTATTATTCAATTTAGCCACCCATTTTCACAGCTCCAAGAATAGCCACAAGGGTAGAGTGAGATTTGGGGAGAGGGGGAAATATAAAAAAGTAAAGACTAAAAAGCTTTAAAATATTCCTTGTTGCAAACAAAGTTCTCCAACGCCTTGGACCACTCCACTGTACAACAGGGAAATATGCCTTGATTATCTTTTTTTTTTTTTGTCCCCCCACCCCCACCCTCTTTATCTTTTGATCAGGACTGTGCATGTTACTCTGTGGCAGATTCTGCGTGGACCTCTGGACTGGATTCTGCTTCTTGAACAGCGGGACCGGATTCCTCTGCTACAGGTGCTTCATTCTTAGAAGGAGTAGGCTCTGTCACCGCTGCTGGCTCTGCGGGTTTCTCCTCCTCTTTGGACTCAGCAGGGGCAGGACTGGCAGCCTTGGGCTCCTCTACTGGTTTGGATTCTGCCTTCTCTTCTGATGCACCTCCTTCAACAGCTTCATCTGCCTCAGTTTTGGCCTCCTCGCCGCCATCTCCATCCCCCGTCTCCTTCTTGGTTTTCTTAAGAGAGAAGCCACTTAACTTGAAGGACTTCTTAAAAGAGAAGCGCTTCTTCTTCTTCTTGGGCGTCTCATTGCTTGTGGATGGAGTTGCGCCTTTCTCTGCTTTTGTGGCCTCCTCTTCAGTGGGTGCACTCACTTCTGTGTTTACTTGATCTCCCTCCACAGCCTCCTTTTCAGCCAGAGCTGCCTCAGCCTTCTCTCCCTCCTCAGCTGCCGCACTGCCGTTAGCCTGAACCTCTTCCTTCTCCTCAGCAGCCGCTGGAGATGCATCACCATTCACCTTCACATGGCCATTTTCCTAAAGCAAGACACAGATCATCAGACAATCATTATTAAGCCTGGCTTAACATGAGCACCACCAAGTCAGGACACAGAGCAAGCTGCACATACAAAAACAATTCTATGCACTGATAGTGGATTGCTTCCATTTTCTCCACATGACATGATGATCAAAGACCATTACGGGTAAAAAATAATAATAATTCATATGCGAAGCCTCGATGCCCGAGGCGCATTACACTGCCACAACCACCAGTGGGCGCCGTTGTCCATCAACGCTTCGAAAGAACCGACGCGCCAAAAAAAAAAAAGCAGATCCCAACTGATTAGCATGTAATTATTGAACCTCATCACGCACGCCACAACAAACCTGTACAAAACACAGACTGTATAAATGGCCATTACAACCGTTTTAATTGCTCGTATGTGGTTTCTACCAGTGGAAGAGTTCCACAACGACACTGAAGCGTCTATCGAGCATCTATGACTAAAGGCGTGGCGAGCCATTGTTACTCCAACAATCAACCCCGCTTCCCCCTGAAAGAGCATTTTCAAGACGGCAAACACATAAATGCTCATACAAACTAAATTATTCTCCACATCTCCTAGTTTGTTTAAATAAATCATCTTTAATTCGAATCTTCAATTCTCCCCCCAAAAAAAAAAATAATCCAACGCTCCTCAATTCTAAACAAAGGCTTCTCCGGAAAAGCGACGCCAAAATTGGTTTTCAAATCTAAAGTTGTAAGCTATAAACATTTGAGCGAAATTAAACCTATTTTACAGTCAATTCAATACTCGCCGTGAAAACTGACAAAGCCTCTGGGCTGCAAAAAAAATAGTTTTAATTTGTGTGGTTGTTGGATGCTGGGCTCCAGCAGAACTCCGCGTGAGTATTCGTATAACAAACACCAAACATATATTACTTCTCTCATTAAATGGCCGGGTTTACCTGTCCGTTAGCTTTGGAGGGTGAAGCTGCAGCCTCTCCAGGTGTTTCTGCAGCCGTTTCTCCTTTGCCAGCTGTCTTGGAGAATTGCGCTCCCATGCTTTCACTCCAACAAAGAGCTCCACAGACCCCAATACAGAACAAAGAGCAACAAACTTCTTCCTTAGAGAAAAAAAACACCTGAGCGCACTAAAAGTAGCGAGCAAATCCAGTCTCGGATAAGCAAAGTGTAGGGGGGAAAAAAACCTGGAAAGTGCAAGTATTTTTTTTTATTCCCAAATTTGTGCCCGTGACAATGTAGGCAGCACAGAAAATGGAGAAATTTCCCTGGTTACTAATGAGATGCGGAGTCCAACGCCCAACTGCACCGATGAATGGGCATTCCACGCGATGACGTCATACACAGCAGTCGTCGTCGCCCAATCAGAATAGACTCTCAGAGAGCGAGGGCGCAAATTAAATCTAAACCAGCCAATCATAGCCGACCGTCTGAACGTGGGCGCGTCTTAAAAGTCTGAAGCAAACAATAGAAAGACACAGATTGTTGTAAAAGCCCTCAACAGAATAATTTTAAAATAATTCATATTTTCCAAATCGCGTGTCATATGAAGGGTGATGTTGAGCTTATCCCAGCATCTCACATAGGGTTTCATCATGAGGTTTATTTAAAAAAAATATTTTGACATAAATATTGAAGCAACTTTTTCATACTCTCAGTTTTTGTGGGATAGGTATATATTTATTTTATGTATCTGGATAATTGGACAATCACTTCCCTCTCATTTATGTGACTGTCAAATCTAATCTCCAGCACAAACTCTCTGTAGGCTTGCTGTAGCCTAACATTTAAACTTTCTAAATGACAGAAATCTAGAAAGATAAAGAGAAAACATTTCAGCAAAAGCAAAGTAAAAGGTAGGCCTATTTAAGAAATCACTAGCCCAAAATAATGTAATCTGTGCATAACGTAACCACTTGTGGACGGGCCCTATATCACGGTCTCTTAGGGGCCTCCAAAATTTCCAGTATGCCATGGCCTATAAAGTTACAGAACAACATCCTTGTGTGTGCAGAATCTTTTCAACAATGGATCTTTTGGATCTCCCATTATAAATAATGTAGATGTCTTTCAACAAGTGTTCTTTTTGTTCATTTGTAAATTCACACACTGTTGTTCATGTAAATCATTTGCATGTGTGACAACACATGCAAAAAGGCGGGCAGTCAATCACCTATATGTAGTTCAGTCTTTTTCACCAGTTTTGATGGCATGTTAATGGAGCATAGATAACACTTCACTTGAGATCTTGCTAGTTGGTTTTTTATAGTATATTCAAAAACAGTGAATGGAAACTATAATTTCTTTTCCCATTGGACAGAGAAGAACCGGGAGTGGTACAGTTTCCATGGTGATGCCTCAGACAGGGCTAGAGAAATAAAGAAGACAGAATTAGAGAGAAAGAGAAATGCATGTACTGTACTGTGTGAACTGGGTTGAAATTTCATAGGAAATTTTTGACTCACATTTTGCTGTGGATGCTCAAGCGCAACTGATTCTCATTTGGTGCCACTTGCACCGTTATCTGAACCAGTCACTATGAATGAACTAAACATCAACTATCGAAGACTTTTTAAACAAGATTTAACAAGGTTTGTTATGCGCTAGGCCTACTAGGCATGTTAGATCTTTCACCAGAAAAATGTGAAAAGTGTCCATATTAATAGTCTAAGATATGCACCCTTCAAAGGTGTTTCTCAACAGGGAATCTTGCTTTATTAATATTTATTATAGATGTCTTAACCAAACTTAAACACCATAAGGGCAGATCCCTCGAGCGCAGCTTCGTCACTTTGAAATGACGCTTGAGTGATCAAGAATATTCCATTGTACAAATAAGCATCTCTTTGATTCCTCCATCGTCATTTTCTTTTCTTGCATCCTTCCCTCGCATCCTAAGGTCCCATTCCCCCAGTGTGGAAAAGGACATTTATATTGTGTTTCAGAAGTGCAAGAAAAGTTAAAAGATTTGCCACAATGGGGTAAAACAAAGGTAAACATTGGCAGTGTTTTTATGTGATTTGGAATGTTTGGGTTTTAATCGATAAGACAAACTTGCGGAGATTTTTCTCGACAGATAAGCTAAACTTAAAGTAAAAAGTATTTCTAATATTTTGGACCTTTTATTAAAAGTAGCCTCTGTATTTGTGATATTTGAGTTGGCGCATACTTAATTTTTGTTCTGCTAGATAACATAATAGTGCAGAAACTATGTACCCTATCTTTAAAAGTGCTATATGTAATTTTTTGACTGTACTAAAGCATAAAAATGCCATAAAATGTTTGCATATATTTAGGAAACATGCTAAGTTCATGTTTATTTCTCAAAAAAACTATGACACAGACAGTTATTCTACTTTGAAATGTGTATTCCGTGCCCACTCCATTGAGTTTCACATGCATGAGCTACACTCTAGAGCTACCACCTGCCTTAGATGATCTGGTTGATCTTGAGACCAGAGTGGCCATTCGTCTTCAGCATTGAGACCAACGTTTTATGCAAGGATTCATACGTAAATAATGACACATCAGGCCTGTGCTTCAGAGACTGCTAGAGAATCGGCTTTTAGTCAAGGAGGAGAAATGTGTTTTTCATGCACAGCACAGTCCGTTACCTTCTTATATACAGGTACATCTCAAAAAATTAGAATATCATGAAAAAGGTCAATATTTTTTGTCACTCATTTCAGAAAGTGAAACCCATATATTATATAGATTCATTACACATGTCTACCTCACTATGTGGGAAGATTTGCATAATGCCGCCCAAATGTTCACGCAAAGAAAGAAGGCGTAACTTTTATTCTCGCTGTAGTATTGTTGGCACTGCAGCAATGTCGTGAAGACGCTGTGTGCTTCGTTGTGAAAGCGAAACTGCTTTGTTTGGTCTTCCAAAAGAGGACGATATCCGCTTCGTCATACCTAGAGCTGATCCGTGCTGGTCGCTGAGGGAATACATCAACTTTAACCGTGGACGAAGCGGAGTCCAGCCCGGGGTTGTTACATGTGGTTGCCGCTTATTCGTCGGATCCGCCGGGCGCGCCGTTCTCAACCCCGCCGCCTCAGCTCACTCTATCCCGGCCTCAGCGCACGCTAAGCCGGGGCTTCCCCTCACGCCAGGCCGCTGTGTTTTTCGTTGTGAAAGTGAAGCTACTTTGTTTGGTCTTCCAAAAAAGGACATGACTACAAATCAGAGGTTAAGTTGTATTTACAACACTGTTCCAGAACAGTTTAACCCAAATATCCAGATGTGTGCAGCACATTTTATGGAGGACTGTTTACTGATCCTGGGAGAGTAACGTTAGACTAAAATGCCGGCAGTTCTGACTCACCGTCTGTAAGTACGTTTTCATTTAAAGGATTTGCCACTGATGATTCAAACGCGAGTTTTGGGAAGTGTAGAGTAGCACTTGTTGTTTGTCATTTCTCTGATCACAAATGCAGAAAGAGTTTTATGTTTACGCGGCGCGATGCAATGCAACGACAGTATAAGTCATTATAATTAGTAATTATGTCCCCACTGGATGCAACAAATGCCTCGTTTATAATGGGTTTTAATGTTTTTGTCTGACACGGCATCACAGTATGGTAGGGGCGTAACATTTGCGTCACACACTTGAGGAATTCGGCCAATCACAACGCATTGGATAGCTGGCCAATCACAGCACACCTTGCTTTTTCAGACCGATGAGCTTTGTAAAAATTGACGCGTTTCGAAATGCGGGGCATAGAGAAGAAACAATAATGTACAGTATGTGGAAAATAATGTGTTTTTTTACTTTAAACCGCATAAACACATTTCATTACACCAAATACACAAAATAATGTTATTTTTAGAAGCATCATATGACCCCTTTAATGTTTGAATAAATGAGTAATCCTATGCGATTAACAAAGATACTTAGAAAAGCTGTTGGTGAAATTAAATCAACCAGATACTTAACCAACAATCGGGTGATAGTATTTTGTCTGAACAAAAAACAACAAGAAATGTTGAATAAAATGAAGGAGTTAGGGGGATTGGGAGTTAAGTGTCATATGCCTGGCGAGGTGAGTGGCATTAAAGGAGTGATTTCTGGAGTTCCAATTTCATTATCAGATGAGACAATAAGAAATCAGTTAATGAGAGAAAAGGTAATAGAAGTGAAAAGATTGACATCAAACAGAAACGGGAAAAGAGAGCCAAGTAGGCTACAACAGTGATGATAACAGTGAATGGGAGACTGCTTCCAGAAAATGTTAAAACGGGATATGTGTGCTACACAGTTAGACTTTTTATAAAACCTGCATTAAGATGTTTCAATTGCCAAAGGTTGGGTCATGTAGCAGAAGTATGCAAGGGAAAGAAACAATGTTGTAAATGTGGAGGTGAACACGGTTATGGAGAATGTGTGGATTTAGTTGAACCTAAGTGTTGCAACTGTGGATGCCCGCATAGTGCAGCGTATTTAGGATGTGTAGCGCAAAAACAAGCCGTGGAAGCAGTGAAGTACAAGAGCATAATGTTTCATATGCACAAGCAGTAAAGAAGGTTCAAAATGAGCAAGAAAATAGAAGGTCTGATGCAACTGAAACACCAAACAAGGGAACAGAGAAGTATAAAACACATATAGATGCAAGTATGCTTATGGTCAGCAAAGTAAGCTTCATTGCATTTATTGCTGAAGTCATCAACTGTACAGCACAAACAAACAAACGAACAGAAACAAAGAAACTGAAAATCATTATATCTGCAGCAGCTCGTCAGCTGGGTATAACACAGGTAACAGTTGAGAAAATTCAGACTCTAGGGCAATCTGAGAATAATGCAAGCTCTCAGGAAATCCCAGACAGACAAAGGTTAAAGGGGTGGTTCACTTGTTTTTTTTTCTAGCCTTGAAAAAATGGTGTGCAGTCTAACATGTGTTAATGCTTGGTTTAAAAAAAAAAAAGCATTATTTTTCACACAATTAACCTTTATTCCACACCGCTCTGTCCCTTCTCTGAGAAACGGGCTTATCTTTTCCTGTTTTTAAGAACCCCCGCCCACAGAAATAGGTGATGGGCTCTGATTGGTTAGCTAGCCCAGTGTGTTGTGATTGGCTAAACCACCTCTAGTGCGCATCTAAGCGTCCCGCCCCTCACCTCAGCAGCACGTGCTCTGGTTGTATTGTAAACAACGGCGTCATTAATATCGTTTATCAGTTTGAGCCCAATTGAGAAGCAGAGGATATTATTAAAGAGGATTGTGCAGAACCTGTGCAAGCCCGGCTTTTAATGGTAGGCCTATGTTTTTTGTTTGTTGTTGTCTCATACTTTTAGATATGCTGTTATTTGTAAATGCTACTGCTTATGTTAGCTTTTAATATATGGTTTTATCCTGATTAAAGCTTTAATACAGTACGGCAACTGCAGAGCGAGAGAGAGAGAGAGAGAGAGAGAGAGAGAGAGAGAGATGCAGAGCGTGTGCAGAGCAGGGGGACGCGAGGAACAGTATTGAGAACTGCTGCTTTAGAACATTGATTTTGAAAATCCATTAGAATCATTAGAAGACGGAATCGCGATTCATATATGAACAGATATTTACGTGCACCTCTAGTTTTCTCTTCTCTAAAGCAGCGCCTCGCTCCCTTTGCTGCCTTTTCCCGAGGGCGGGGTTTATCTGGGTTTGTGATGTCACGAACCTGGGAAGTAACTCGTTGTAGTTCCTACCAGCTGTTTTTGTAGGCATTAAACCGCCAGAATTTTAAAAGACGATATCTCCGTTTGCATTGAACTTTCAGCTTCGTAACTTTGATATTGTTTATGCTCAAACAGCAACATTACACACTAACTAAAATTAAAAAAGTGAAATCGCAGTCAACCACCCCTTTAAAACAAATAATATGACATTCAGGATAATACAATGGAATGCCAGGAGTTTGACTGCAAATGGTCAAGAATTCAAGAAGGTTGCGCATGAAATGACAGACGTTCCTGATTTAATATGCATTCAGGAAACATGGCTTAAATCGCAGTTAGACTTCGTCATTCCAGGGTATATATCCATTAGAAAAGATAGGTCAAGAGCAACAGGTGGAGGGTGTGCAAGGTTTATAATGAATGGGGTGGCTTATAGGGAAATAAGGGTAGAAACACAATATGAATGCATTAAGGTGGAAGTATGGACAACATTAGGAAAAGTAACAATAATAAATTACTGCAATCCTTGTGAACAAATATCATTAATGGAATTAAGTAACATTTGGAGTAAAGAAGAAGGTATAGGGATATGGTGCGGTGAATTTAATGCACATAGTGTGGTATGGGGAAGTCCAAAACTCAGATAAAAATGGCACAGTGGTGGAAGAATACATGGAAGACAATTTATTGTGTAGACCTAACAATAGTTTCAGCGTCAATAGCAGCAAAATGTCAATGGGAGGTGTTAGAACAGTCATCAGTTAGGAGTGACCATTTTCCAATAATTTGTCCGGTTAGAAATGCAAAGGAGTAGGATGGTAAAACAATATAGATGGAAATTTGGAAAAGCTGATTGGGAGAAGTATAATAAAATATGTGAGTTAGAATTAAAGAATTATAGTTCAGAGGATGATATTGATAATTGTACAGAGAAATTTATTTTGATTTTAGTCAAAGCGGCAGAAGAAAGTATACCAAAAGTTGAAGGAAATGCGAGGAAGAAAGCTGTTCCGTGGTGGAATGATGAATGCAGTAATTCAATTAAAAGTATATTTAGTAAAAGTATATATAGAAATAAAGCATTTAAAAGGCTGAAAAGAACTCTGACATCAGAAGCAGTAATAGAATATTAGAGGGAGAGAGCAAAGGCTAGAAGGAAAATTAAACAGGCAAAAAATAAATATTGGAAAGAGTATTGTGCTTCCATAGGGAAGGAAACTGAATTAGGAGAGGTATGGAGCATGTTAAAAAAGATGATTGGAGTATATAAAACCAGTTATCTCAGGAGAAGGAAGGACAGCTATTACAGAAAAGGACAAGGCAGAATTATTAGTTAAAACCTTTCAGAAAGCTCACAGTACAGAAAATCTAGATGAGAAGTATAGAATAAAAAAAGACAGGGAATTTTGAATCAACATCATGATATTTATACTAAGAGACATGATGGAAAAGGGGCATTAGATGCTAACTTTGAAATATGGGAACTTAAAAGGGTACTACATAGGATAAAACGAACAGCACCTGGACAAGATGGAATTTGTTATATAATGCTTAAATACGCAAATGATAGAATTCTTAAAGCAGTATTGGACTTGTATAATAAAATATGGGCAGAAGGAAGATTGCCTAGGTCATAGAAACATGCTATAATAATTCCATTAGCTAAACCAGGGAAAGATGCATCGATAGCAGGGAATTACAGGCCAATCTCGCTTACACTTACATCAAATTTATGTAAACTGATGGAAAAAATTATTGTAAACAGGCTTAATTATGTACTTGAGCGTAAGGGAGCTTTGGCATCTAATCAATATTGTTTTAGGAAAGGACGATCAACATTAGATGCATTAGTAAAGCTGGAAACAGATGTAAAGAAAGCTATAGCAGTTAAAGAGGGATTAGTGGCAGTTTACTTTGATATGGAAAAAGCATATGACATGTTGTGGAAGGAGGGATTACTTATTAAAATGAAGAGTATTGGAGTAGAAGGAAGAATGTATAATTGGGTTTTAAGTTTTTTATTTGACAACAATTCATGTTAAAGCGGGTGGTGAAGTATCTCAAACTCTAAGTGTGGAAAACGGAACACCTCTGGGAAGTGTGATTAGTCCTATATTATATAATATAATGATTAATTATATATTTGGAAATGTGGCTCCGGGAATTAGCACTGGATTATATGCAGACGATGGTATAATGTGGAAAAGAGGAAGGAATATATCTTTTAATATGAATAAAATTCAAGAAGCTAGAGAAGTAGTTGAAAAATGGTCGTTAGGATGGGGATTTAAATTCTCAATATCTAAAACATGTTACCAGATATTTACAAGGAAGAAAATTAAAGGGAATAAACTGCTTAAATTATATGGGTCTTCTTTAGAGAAAGTGTCAAAATTGAAGTATCTAGGATTATGGTTTGATGACAAATTATCATGGAAGGACCATATAGATTTTATATTAAAGAAATGTGGAACAATTTTAAATTTAATGAGAGCAGTAGCAGGACAAGATTGGGGTGCTGACAAACAGTCATTAAAGGGCATTTATGTTGGTCTTACGCAATCAACCCTAGACTATGGATGCATTGTTTATGAGTCAGCATCATCAACGTTGTTAAAGAAATTAGATGTCATTAGATGTTTATTGGCTCCTTACAAGCAGAATTATACAACAATACCACAACCGAGGTGCCCTTGAGCAAGGCACCGAACCCCCAACTGCTCCCCAAGTGCCGCAGCAAAAATGTCTGCCCACTGCTCCGGGTGTGTGTTCACGGTGTGTGTGTGTTCACTGCTTTGGATGGGATAAATGCAGAGCACTAATTCCGAGTATGGGTCACCACATGTCACGTCACTTTCACTTTCACTAAAGGCTTTGCAAGGAAAATAAAGGAGTAGGTAAATGAAGTTGGTCTAGAGTCAATGTAATTTGCCCCAATAGTGGTAATACCCCCAATTCCACCCTGGATAATAGATCAACCGGAAATAGACATAAAATTACATAAGAACAGAAGGGAAATGAATTAAGCGGTTAGTTTAATTACAAATGTATATGAGTATATAAAAAATTCATACTACTCATTTCTTCAAATATATACAGACGGGTCAAAGAGTAAAGACACTGGAAGGACAGAGTCTGAGGTGAGGAAGGCTGGAAGGATAACAGATGGTGCATCAGTGTATACAGCTGAGATGATAGCTATTTTAATGGCACTAGAGTGGGTGTATGATAAAAGTAATAATATGTTCTGATTCAATGGCAGTCCTTATGAGTTGGAAACAAAGAGAACTGACATTTTAACTGAAATCATGATTGGGTTATACAGTTTACGACAGATGAGAATAATAATTCAATTTATGTGGGTACCAGCACACATGGGAATTCAAGGTAATGAGGAAGCAGACAAAATTGCCAAAGAATCAATTAAAATGAAAGAACCAAATATAAACATTGCACTCAGTAGATCAGAAGGAAAACATTTTATTTTAGAAGCATGCAATAGGAAATGGCAGACAGTTTGGGACTCATGTCATACAGGTCGACACTATTACAAGGTTCAAAAAACCATAAAGAAAAGCAAAATAATTCACAACTTAAGTAGAAAAGAACAAGTTATTTTCACACATTTACGAACAGGACATTCAAATCTAAATCATACTTTACACATTATAGGGAAACATAACACGGGTCTATGTGATGTCTGTTTAATAGAGGAAACTGTAGAGCATGTTAGGAAGATAAGTAAGATATATGAAATAGAAAGGAGGATTCTTAAGGAAGAATTACAAGCAGTATGATGCCAGGAATTTACTATAACCAGCGTATTAAATGACAGTCCAAATTCAGGAAAACAAATACATGCAGTCATGAGATTTATTAAGAATTATGGGTTATATAATAGGATATAGGAGGGTTTGTTCATTCTTTTCACACTCCATCACAGTAGGTCGCGATATGCACCTTTGAAGTTGGTTCGCAACTCGCCATTAAATCAAAAGAAGAAGAAGAAGAGTCAGTGGTCAGCTGCGACCCGACTTCCTGTTACTAGGGGACTTTTTTTGTAGGTATTGGTGTGTTACATGTGTGTACCGAGTTTCGCACGTGTACATGAAACGTAGCTCGAGGGGCACCTCGTTGAAATTTTATAGGTGGCGCTATTTTGCCATGCCCAATTCTGAAACCCATATCAGATGTACATTTTCGCCAGTTCTGATGTGTGTGCAAAGTTTCATGAGTTTTGGAGCATGTTTAGGCCCTCATAAATGCGATTCACTTTGGAGAAGAAGAAGAAACGGAGCAATTCCAATAGGGTCCTCACACCATTGGTGCTCGGGCCCTAATAATGCACACAGCATCAAAATTCATTAGGGTTTATAAAGAAGAAGAAGAAGCATTCGTATTCGCAACACTCCATGGTAGATGGCGGTATGGACCTCTCAGTTCAGCTAGCCTCGCAACCGCCAGTACAACCCAGAGAAGATCTTCTAGTTCCTGTGCTCACGTGGGGCTGTGGCTTGAGTACAGTCTATGGGGGAAACATGCACTCGAGCATCATGGATGAGCACAGCAACAGCATGGGCACTAAAAATTACAGCGATTTCAATGATGAAGACTGCGATCAGACTGATGAGAAACTGTATATTGTATACAAATAATATACTATAGAAAATGAAGACGAGTTCACCCTGGAGGATGTGTTGCGTATGGGCGGGACAAAAGTGAGTTTTTAACATGTGTCCTCCACACGTGCCATTCTTCATTTAATGATTAGAACATAATCACACAGAAGGGACAATCTGCGAACATTTCTAGTAACGTTAATCTTCTACTGTATATTTTCACATGCATATCTTGTAATGTATATTTTATTACACATACACCAACATATTGGATACGTACGTGTGTGTGTGTGTGTGTGTGTGTGTGTGTAATTATTTAGACTGAACAACCTAGTCAAACTCTAAGGTGGATTTGTTAATAACCTTACAATTGAAAATAAATAGAACAATAAAATCATTGGAAATAATAATCTGATATAACTATGATGAAACCTAAAATAATTGTAACTCCAGGTAATTTTTATGACAACAGCAGCAGCAAGCATGTAAAGTTTTTGTGGCAACCAGTCCAGATATGTTGCCAATAACAGTTGTGCTGAAAAGTTAGTGAGAAGTATAGAAATATATAAGTAGAACCCTCTTTTGAACATATTAGAACTGATTAGAAGAATGATTAGATTGGTTTTTAACCCAGGGTATGCAGAGACAGAGGCCTAGGTCTTGTAATACTGTAATTGCACAGTAAGTTAACGGTAATTGCAGTCAGGATAGGATGTGCACTGTACCGCTGGTTACAGCACACCTGTGTGTGGCAGAGCTTAAACTGGCAAATAGACCATTTCAACACTGACCGAGTCTGACAAAGTTTCTCTATTGTGTATAACAGGTGGAGTATCAGCATCACTCTACTTCAAGAGTTGCTTGTTTATGGTAGATTCCTTGGTTTGATGTTGTTTGTGTAGTTTGATCTTGTTTGTGTCAGCAGTCCCTGCCATTATTAGAGTAAAGTTAAAATCTCAATGCTCACTGAAAGTTGGAAAAACGCTAAATTTCACATTCCATTTTGGGACTTATCACTACAACTTCGAAGATGATGCTACTCAGTATGTCACCTTGCAAAAGTTGTGTTTCACAGCAATAAGTATGTTAATGCTTGAAAATCTTTGATTAGGTATAAAATTGTTGAGGGTTTTGTTGGTCATTTTCACAAATATTCAAATGTTTGATTTTCTTTCATTGTTTAGACCAGTGGTTCTCAAACGTTTTACAGCGGTGTACCCCCTGGGGCATTTAACATTCTTCTGCATACCCCCTCTCTTCCACTTAGACCGCAGTCACACCTTTTCTATTAAAGGCCATTATACAGGTGCATCTCAATAAATTAGAATGTCGTGGAAAAGTTCATTTATTTCAGTAATTCAACTCAAATTGTGAAACTTGTGTATTAAATAAATTCAATGCACACAGACTGAAGTAGTTTAAGTCTTTGGTTCTTTTAATTGTGATGATTTTGGCTCACATTTAACAAAAACCCACCAATTCACTATCTCAACAAATTAGAATACTTAATAAGACCAATAAAAAAAACATTTTTAGTGAATTGTTGGCCTTCTGGAAAGTACAAATGCAATAAAGGCCTGAAGGAAGCATGAAGTGCTCCAAAGGTAATAACTTTCTCTTGTTTAAATTCAGCCTGAGGTCAAAATGATACAATTCACTTGTTACAAAATGGTACTAGGCTATATCTTGTTACACACTCCATGTCTTATTTTGAACGATTTATCGTTGCATAGAAAAAAAAAAGTCTGCCTTTTGTAGTTTACATCAAAATATAGAAACCTTATCCACCTCTGAAACAACTTTGTTTTGGTTGATGACACTTGAGTTGCAAAGGTTTTTGGTAGGGATGCACCGATACCACTTTTTCCAGTACTCGCCCGATACCAATACTTTTATTTTTGGTACTTGCCGATACCGATATTTTTATTGCATTTGTACATTTTTTAAATATTGGGTACAGAAACCAAAAGGGTATGTTAGTTGGTTAACTTCATTTATCAAATAGATGCAGTCAAACCAAAATTTATTCAGACACCTTTAACATTTCTCACATTATATTCGCTATAGTTTAGAAAATGGTAATAAAATATGACAAGAACTAAGACTTAAACTGTGTCAGAACAAATTCATCTTGATAATGTTAGATCATTTTGATAGAAAGGTATGTAATAGATTACAATCAACCAAAATAATTCAGACAGCTGTTAGTATGACAGTATTTTCACAACTATGAATAATTTGTCGGGTGACCCTTAGCCTTAATGACAGCATGTAGTCTCCTGGGCATGCTGTCATCCAGCTTCATGAAAACCTCAACTTCAGTTTTTTTCCCAGACTCGGTCTGAATAATAATAAATGGTTTTATTTTTACGATTTAGTTTTAATCCAAATGATGCGTGTGCTAAGTGAGTGAACAGCAAAGATCACACAACAGAATTGCGCTCTCTCTCTCTCTCTATCTTTCTCTCGCTCTCTCTCTCCCCCTACTGTTAAGTAATTGTGCATTGTTTTACTTGCTTGTTTTTGACATATCCGACCGAACTACAAACTTTCCAGTGATGTCTGTGAGAAAGATATCTTCACGATATAATCACTCGACAAGCTCGTGCATCTGCGCCGCCGCGCGCTCAATCCACTCATCGTGCTGTTATTCAGCTCTGGCACACCAGCTATACAGGCGTTAATACTGAATGTTTAACATTA
>NW_015506648.1:185351-191672 GCF_001515645.1 Sinocyclocheilus grahami | reverse complement strand
ACATAATGTCTGCCAAGCCAGAGTCTGATAACGTCATGTCTGCTACCCCAGGGCCTGCTCACGTCACGTCTGCTAAGCCAGAGCCTGCTCACATCATGCTGGTCACTCAGAAAATTATTCACTCATTGAAGAGCTCCGTTGCAAGATGGCTGCCACACAAGAGTCTCTAAACAAGATGTCCGCTCTTCTAGAGTCTCGTCACGTCTCAGCTGATCCTCCAGAATCTCGTCATGATTCCAAATTCACTGCCTGCCCTGTTACGGCCACGGAGGCCGGTCACGAACTCACAGACTGTCTTGCCACGGAGGCCGTTCACGAACTCACTGCCTGCCCTGTCACAGCCATGGAGGCCGTCCATGAACTCACTGTCTGCCCTGTCATGACTATGGAGGCCGTTTTTGAACTCACTGTCTGTCCTGCCACGGCCAAGGAGGCCGTTCATGAACTCACTGTCTGTCCTGCCACGGCCATGGAGGCCGTCCATGAATTCACTGCCTGTCCTGTTACGGCCAAGGAGGCCTTTCAAGAACTCTGTTTGTTCGGTCACAGGCAAGTGGTCTGTCCATGTCTCTGCACCGCCATGGCTTCCTGCTCTGCCGTCATCACCCGGCTCTACCATAGTAAAATATCTGCATATTTTGTTATTATCTTGCCATTTCATGACTTCCATCCTGTCTCAGAAAACTGTTTAATTTTTTTGATTTGAATTGATATTTGAAATTTGATTGAATCTGATTTAGTTTTTTTTTTCTATGTTGTCTTTCTGAAGCTCCTAAAGGTATCAGTGTTGTGGATGATTTGACAGTGGCCAACCCACGTGAACCTCAAATATTGCTTAGTGCACCTTTAATTTGAGATTTTGTCAATCCCAAAACTTTTGCAGGGTGTACTTGGCAGCATGAAAAATAACTGAAGCTCTCAAGAAGAAATTTTAAATGCTTCCACTTTTAGAGGGCAAATCATTTAGCAAAATATATATATTTTAG
Source organism: Sinocyclocheilus grahami (assembly GCF_001515645.1). Classification (NCBI taxonomy): domain Eukaryota; kingdom Metazoa; phylum Chordata; class Actinopteri; order Cypriniformes; family Cyprinidae; genus Sinocyclocheilus; species Sinocyclocheilus grahami. Next base: position 190,686 of record NW_015506648.1, on the reverse strand, counting down.
AATTATTGTTTCTTTAGAAACTTTAAAAATAATGAAGGACACCTGTGTGAGCTGCTGTGGTTTCAAATTACATTCTGCGTACACTTAGTCAATATCTTGGCAATGACATTGAAGATGATACATTTCAAATTGATTTTTGATACTTGAATGGTTTCACCATGACGAGGCAATACATTTATGGAGAAAAAGGGAAACAGGAAGTGTCTCATATCTTCTCAATGTATTGAGTGATTTAGATTAAACTTGAGGTTTAATCTAATCACATGGACATCACGTCTTAGTGCTAACAACTGACAGCAGTAAGTGTGAGACATACAACAGACTTCTAAAGGCTCTTTATATTTAAAAAAATTGCTTCAAACTTTGTAAGAATAATTTCAAGATATGGCTAATGTAAAATTGCAAAGGGATTCTTGATATCTTAAATGGTAATGCCTCATTCTTAGAAAATCCTTTCTTTGCATATTTTTGAGACTCTTGGCATGCTTAAAATTTCATGAAATTCAGGGCACATATCAGAGTTGTTGGTCATTAGGCATAGACAAAAGCTAAAACATGGACATACAGGTGCATCTCAATAAATTAGAATGTCGTGGAAAAGTTCATTTATTTCAGTAATTCAACTCAAATTGTGAAACTTGTGTATTAAATAAATTCAATGCACACAGACTGAAGTAGTTTAAGTCTTTGGTTCTTTTAATTGTGATGATTTTGTCTCACATTTAACAAAAATCCACCAATTCACTCCAAAGAGAAAGGAAAAATTGAAATCGCATCATATGACCCCTTTAAGAATTAAGGTGGCTGTTTATTTTTAACTATGTGAAAATCTCAGTAGAGCATTATTTGTTTCTTTGGTACATGGTACTGTGGACGATAGTGGGTTTGCAAAAGCATAGCAAACATTTTCAAAACCACCCCAGAGATGTTCATGTAAACAACCTTCAAATATATTTATTGATGAATACGGCTTGGTATTGGATTATTTTCTAAGTCTGGTGTAGCATACTCAACCCTCTACATTGCGAGTAAATCACTCGCATATGCGACTAAATCTTCACTCTGGGCTAGTGCTGGGCGGTATACCGGTTCATACCGAATACCGGTGTTTATTTTTGTTATGATATGAATTTTTAAAATACCGCAATACCGTCACTTAAACAACCTTCGGAATGCGACACTGTTTGAAAGGCGTTCCTTTTCACTGTTGCACTGTGGTGAGGGAACAGCTGTATGTGTTACTAAGCCTGAAAGTTCAGAAACTGAAGCTGTAGAACTAATAGAACGTGATGACACAGAAGAACTCATCCACAATATCCACACTGACCTCCACAAATATCCAGCGCCCCCTGCCATCAGCTCCCGCGTCTCACACACACGAGCGCGAGTTTAGCACTAGATTTAACAACTTTCAGACCCTTTTAGCAGCTTTTTTCCATAGAATATTCATACTGACAAACCTAGCGACTTTTTTCGATAAACCTTAGCTATAGTTCAGTTGGAAGATTTTTCCAGTGCTGTCCCGCGAACAAAGAGGTCTGACTTTCCCGGAGAAGTGTCAGCTCTCTCGGCGTCTGTTCTGTGCAGTGAGCGGCAGAGAAGCAGCGCATTCAGTTGGCCTCACCGCAGCCGACTCGTCAATAAAGGAGTACAAAACAGCGTTTCCAAGCACCTGTTGCTCACTGATTGTTTGGAATTATAAATATGAGCATAGTTCGTCTGTTAATATCACATGCACTTTGTTTGTTTTTTTGTTTTTTTAGTCTGTTACTCAGACGCAGGCAGTGCGCTGCATGAGACAAAAAAGTAATATAGCCAAAACAACCGCATAGCTGCTCTTTAGTGTAGATGCATGTTGATTTTATCATACGATGCCGCGATTATAAATGAGACTCCTGGTTAACATGTATTAAAAGGGGTCGTGTTTTGTCACTATTTAATGTGGTATTTTTTGACAATATTCACTCATCATGACAGTAAAATAGGGCATTCTAAGTCAATATACTGCAGTATTTCCTCTCTCAATCACTAGAAAATGCGGGTGGTCATGCATGAAAAAAAAAATACCGTCATGTACAGTGAAACCGGTCTAATTTGGAAAAATACCATGATATAAAATTTTGGTCATACCGCCCAGCACTACTCTGGGCGACTAAATGATGTCTAATATTAGCCAATGGCTAATAAATTCTCAGATTTTACTCGCCAGTGTGCAGGGGTGTGAAGTAACGAATTACAAATACTCACGTTACAGTAATTAAGTAGTTTTTATCAGTAATTGTACTTTTTTGAGTAGTTTAAAAATGGTGTACTTTTACTTTTACTTGAGTACATTTTAAGTGATGTATCGGTACTTTTACTCCGCTATTTTCCTCCGTTTGTGGTCGTTACATGCTTATTTTAATTTTATTTGTATTCATCAACGTGATTGGATAGAGAGTAATAGGTCTCGTGACTTTCGTCAAATCAAATTGTGCATAGAAAACTTTAACCGCCAACTGTTTATCATGGCTGCTGGAAGCGCATTCTTCAAGCATCAATTCAGTCGCATCTTCCTCTAACTTAATATGTTACGGTAAATTTCGGATTTCTGTTTGCTAAATTATTTGTATATATGCTTGCCTATCTACACGGCCTGAAATTTGGTGTGAGGTTGCGGGTATTGCATACAGTGTTAACTCCCGCAAGTGCCACGTTCGGTAAATTCCCACTCACTTATGAGACGCGCGATCTGCGCTGCCTCGTCTCTCTCTCTCTCGCGTGCGTTCTGTAGCAGTCACTTGGATAAGTATAGGCTTAGATTTCTGCCACAATTCTGCACGCGAAAGATCATATTTTGAGCGCACAAAAGTTCATTTTGCACGTGCACAATCTGAGTTTTGTGGAGAAAATGTTAGTTTCGCAAAGAAAAAAGTATTTAGAGCGCACGAAAATCAATTTTGCATTTAAAATAAGTTTTTGGATGTGTGCAGACCTTCTCTTTTGCGCATGCAACATTTCACAAGCTTGCTGTGATGCCCACCCTCAGTGCTCTCTAAATGCCAGCAGCTCGCTTGCTCAACACAACCCAGCGTTACAATATGCCATAATTCTAGCCAATCAGAGACGAGGCTGCTAAATTCTGATTGGCTGCCTTGACAACCATTCACAACATTTCGTGCATTACCTCGACAGCAGAGGAGGAAAAATACAGTGCGCCCGCGAGCTGTTGGCATTTAGAGAGCACTGAGGGCGGGCATCAGAGCAAGCTAGTGAAACGTTGCATGTGCAAAAGAGTTCTACACACATCCAAAAACTTATTTTAAATGCAAAATTGACTTTCGTGCGCTCTAAATACTTTCATCTTTGCGAGACAAACATTTTCTCCACAAAACTCAGTTCGCGCGCATGCAAAACGCACTTTTTTTTCACACAGAATTGTGGCAGAAATGTAATCCCATAGATAAGTCGTTGTTGCTTGTTGAACTTGTTGACTTTTGATGAGTTTGGGCGCGTGATGCGCGCTGTGAAAAAGTGTGTTGGAAACACAAATTGAGGACCAAATCTGCACCTTATTGATGACCCGTGGTGTTAATATACTGCATCTGTGCCAGGGCGTGATGCAATAAAACTGCAGCTCATTAATAAACATAATAAAAAAAAAAATTTAATCCATTTTATACAATCCGCCTTCATTTAGCAAGTGCACTAACGCATTAAAAAAATTTACAAACATAAACAAAACCTCGCTATTTAATGCATTTTTCCTTACAAATTGTATTATCAGCATAACAGTTCGAGTAAATGTGTAAAAGGTATGGCATGAATTTGCCATCCTTCTAGAACAATGTGAATTTATGTTAAAATTGTAACATAAATTATCAAGTTTAGTTATTTTTATTTCTTTATTGCAAAACGCTAAAACTGGCACCGTTTTGGAGAGAAATGGGCTCTTATTTGAACCCATATCATGGTGTGTGATGCTGAACTATGAGTTTCTAATGGTGTTTGTATTTGCACTGTTCTAAACATTAATATTTTATGTGCAACAACAGCATGCTGTTTCAGTGGCCTTACACAAGATTTTAAATCTATTTTTTCAAACTTTATGACTATTAAATGGGGATGATTGTACTGAGAATAACTTTCATCTTTACTTCAACTGAATACCGTTTCCGTGCTGTTTTGATGTATTTTAAAGAGTTGGCAGTCAAAATTAAAACTGCTGGATGATAGATACTCTTCATTCTTTATGACGAATAAGAAAATGTGAATTACAGAATGTACAACACTTAAAAAATATATAAATTGCGGTGTACAGCGTTTATTATGAGGGGGTAGAATCCACAGCTCAGTACTCACTACTCAATACTCTGTGAGTTTGGATGCTGAGTATATGATTAGCACAGATATATTTTCACTCACAGAACACTGACTGAGCGCTTCAGAGTTTCACTCTCCGTCAAGCGATCTGTGATATTTTTCAGTTCATCTGAATGGATGCGCAGCGCACCTGTGTTTGTGTATTTGGCGTAACGTAAACTCTAGTGTGAAGGTGCACGACTCGCCGTCGCTTTCTCTCACACGCGCAAAGAGCGAGCGAGAGTCTTACATAACATGCAGAATTGATGCGCTACATGTAAACGATATACTTTGTTGTACTTTCCTGTAAAAATAACGGAGTTCCTTTGGAATTCTTCAGCTTTTAAGAACTGCCGGGTTTTCCGGTAGTAGGCGGAACTAATGTACAAATGACAATCTCATTGGCTGGTGCTCACCTATTATCATTCCTGTTTTGATTTCAGCGAATCAGTTCGAGCAAACGCACACAACCTGATTAATATTCATGAATCCTGTAGCTCATCATTGTTCTTATTAGTAGAATTCGTATAATAATAATAATATCTTATTAGTATTATTGTTCTTTTTTTTACAGGAACACTGAATGACCAAAAAAAGCACCAGCACCAGTCCTAAGCTCATGGTTACCCAGTTTTAATTCTAATTGCTAAACTTCCATTATTAAATAATGCTTGATTATCATATTATAATGCTTGACTGCTTGACTGATTGATATTAAGAGTGTACTTTCAGATATGTAAAAAGCTGTACCATTTTACAAACATTATATATGTTTGTAAAATGCCATAACTTGCTATATATATACAGTATAGTATTTCAGTCTAAAAATTTACTAGCCAATGGAGATTCAATTGCCAAGGTGTCCGTAGAGGGTTGATACTATCTGCTCATAGCGTAAAGAACCATGATAATATGGCAGGACTGCAAGTTCACCTCAGAGAATTACAGGGAGTTAAAAAAATAAAAAATAAAATAAAAAAATAGTATATATATA
>NW_015506648.1:176856-185075 GCF_001515645.1 Sinocyclocheilus grahami | reverse complement strand
TGAAATAAATAAATAGATATCAATAAATTACTCCTCTTTAAATGTTTTGGTTCAACATGCTCACGTTGATCAAAAATTCCTTTTTTGATATTACATTTTATTTTGCTACTTTAAGGAGGGTATGCTCACTTTTGCAATGCAACATTTTATTACTTTGATAAGAAACCTTTATTTTCCTTAATAATGTTGTCATGCTTATTTAGTAACTGATTAAGCAGACTTGATGGAACATTGAACACTGTTATCTATATATTATTATTATTCTTTTTTTATATTTTATAATTATTATAATTTTTTAATTGCCTTACATCTTGACTATGTGTGTGTAAACGGCATATATCATTCATGTAATTATTTTGTGTGGTCTTGAGCTACAACTAAAAAGACTAGCACACACTACATAACTTTATTAATTTAATTTAAGCTATGGTGTAATTTGATCAGAGTTTGATTGACACACACTAACTCTCTCTCTCTCTCAGGTCGTGTGCAGCTCACCTATTTTTGTAGCTGGAGTGATGTAGAGGAGTCATGTGATCCTAACGCCATTTCTAAGATGTACTGTGCACCAGATCAGCTTGTCTTAACCTTAAAGGCACATTCTATAGGCACAGTCTGTACTCTTTCATTAAATGCACTTTTTTTCTATTTGTTTGAGCTCACTATCCACCGTCTTAAAGAGGAACGAACAATACAACGTTTCAGGGTTTTTCTTACAGACTACAGGCAAAATCCAGATTTATGCTGTCGGGGGGTGTGCGGGAAGAGAGGTGAGGAGTGGACTCAATAGTCCAGTTTAATGCAGTAGGTGTTTTTATTTACCAAAAAAACTAAATCTAGGTCAAGGGGGAGAAGCACAGTCCAGGGCAGGTGAGAGAAATTGGACCACTCAGACTGGTCAGAATCTTGACTGGACTTGAGTGACAGAACTGACTGGAACCAACTAACAGAACACCAAATATTAGTAAATAAACAGTATTTATTATAAATGTGATTTGGTATGGGTGAAACCATCAAATGGGAAATGGACATTCTTTATAAATGATTGTAATAAATAAAACTGATTATATGTGGAAGATACACTTTGTAAAACATCTAATTTCCTGTTCAGAGTTACAGAGTTTGGGGAGACCAGTCCTAAATTCATCCTTTTTTTTTTTAAGGAAATAAAGCATAGGATAAAATATGTTGTATACATGCTTACTTGTGTGTTTTGTTCTTCTCGAGTTCAGAGCTACATACACATAAACACCAAAATAATGTCATTACGACTAAGCAAAAAACACCTTTAATTACCAGAGGAAAAATCTGAATTTTCTAAGATACCAAAGTGGAAAGAGGTCAAAGAAGATGCACAGTAGCTGTGCTGTAAAGTGAATGACTTTGAGAAGTTATTTCAGTTTTTTTTTCATTTGTTTTGATTTTGGTCCTTTCATATTTAGTTTTTCTATCTGCATAGTGACATTGTAATAAAGTCTTGACTCACAAGTAGGAGTTTTACTATCTCATTATAAGGTAGTGCTAATTATTTTGTACACACTTTCTTAACAGTTGATGAAGAGTAGCAATAAAGCTACTATATTACTATATTGGCTTTCTTGTGGGACAGATCATTTCCCATCCTACTCTGGTGCAGCATGTAATTAAAACGTAGAAGAATCTCAGTTAAACAGTTACTTTGCTCTTCATTTTGTTGAAAAAGCTTCTTGTCTTTGCCAGTAAGTGAAAAAAGAGTGACAAATTGTCCAATAAAGTGAGACACTATGATGATACAATTTTTTTTCTCTCTCTGTCATTTAGAAGTGGGCGGAATCTGCAAAGAGACATTAGTGTGCGATCGGTGGAGCTTGGGAGCCCTTTTATTTGAGCTCATAGTCGGAAAGGTGAGAGTATTTCATCAACCGATGCATTATTCTCAGTGAATCATTTTAAAATGTATTTATATATTGATTTCAGTGTGGCAAATTATAATGAAGGGGGTTAGGTGATTTCTATGTATCTCTGCTTAAATATAAAAAAACCTAAATGTTGAAACGCTTAAATTTTTTGTTCGTGTATAATTTGGTGTGTGTGTGTCTATGTGTTTAGTCTCTATATCAGTGTCATCCTGCTGGCATTGGAAGACACTCATCCCTGAGCATCCCAGAGTTTGTGTCGGAGGAAACACGCTCTCTGCTGGAACAGGTATGTATTACCATGTTGGAAAATTAATATATGCCACGAGCAAACAGAAATGAGGGGACACAGTGACCAAAGTGTCTGGGCCAGGCTTCCCCTCCCTTTCTGAGGCCATTTTATCATAGGGAGATGCATAACCTGTTAATGATTTGCACCTTACTCTGTTTAAATGGTAACATACCTCACTTGTTTGCATATACTGTAATAGACTGTTCTTTCTAGTTGGAAGGCAGAGTTTGAAGGCTGCTCCCTGTAATTCTTAAAGGGGTCAGGAGCTAAGAAATCTTTTCCACCGTCGAACCGAATGGTTCTTGGTGCTTAAGCGTTCCATTCTGTGCCGGGCCGGGCCAGTCAGCAAGGATATGGTTTAGTTTTCCACTTGCTTTGTAATACAAACGCATCAGTAGTTGCCTTGGTAATGCAAGTGTTTACATACGGTTTGAGATGTAAATTGCAACTGCGTTATGGAGGGTGATCAAATATTTCTGTTTATTTTTCTCAAATAGCGCACTTGGCCAGCTACAGAGAGAAACTAGTAGCCAGACAACAGACAAGTGACCGATCCTGAGTGGCGACATCACTACACGCATTCTGCGGGCCGAGAACAGTTCCTTAGCTCAAGCCGAGCTCAAGTGGAATCATAACTGGAACCGTTCCTTATCATTCATAGAACCTTTCGGCCCAACGGTGGAAACAACTTAATATCCCCTGATCTTCTGACATATTCGTTGCACTATGAAAACATTCTCTACATTTCAGAAATCGAAACTTCCTTGTTAGTTTTAAAACACTTTTATTGAAACCAAGCTGCCAAAAGAACTGCTTTAAATAAAAAATTTTACATAACAGAGATGAATACATCAGCACAAGGCAACCTACAAAGACAAATAGAGCAGTAGAACATTATTTGTTTGTTCAGTACATTTCATTGTGGATTCTTTGGTAAACCAACACAATTTGACGCAGGCTTTGCAAACAGACTTTTATAGAAAGATATGAACCCGACAGTAATGCTGTGATATGGAAGGGTTAACGTGCAGTCAGACTTTTACTTTTTATGGAATATCTGTGGAATGAATTTAAAAAAAGGATTGTTGAACAATGAACAAGCAAGTATTCTAGTATTCAAGTATTTAATTATTGTTGAAAACCAAAAAGTTAGATTAAGTTGGTCAAATGTATTTGTTTGTTCATCCAGAAATTTCTATTAGAAATCTAACCATTTTAAATAAAAAATAAGGATGTTTCATTATGCTTTTGAATCCGCTTTGATATTTAGAGGGGACTTCAACACAAGTTTTATGAAGAATGAAAACCGATGGAGGTTATACATTGGTGCACTACTGCTATTACACTACTGCGGATGTACATTTCTGAACCACTGAATTTGTGAAAGCAAATTTGTAAAAAATAATTTGGAAATGATATGGGGGGGGGGGGTTGACTATTGATTTAAAGAAATTACATTCTACTGTAACCATCACTCACTCTCTCTCTCTCTGTCACGATCTCTCCGTCTCTGTCTCTCTCTCAATTAAATTTATATTGCTTTATTGGCATGACATACTTAGGTGCATATTGCCAAAGCATTGGACATAGCAGAATAAAAAACAAACAAAACAAAAATACATATAATATACATCCATAAACAAACAAAACAAAAATACATGTAAAATACATCCATATATACAGTATATATTTATATAAACATTGATGGTACTACTAATGCAGATGTGTTCACTCTTTAACTCTTAGTTTGTGGCATTTATAAATATAATGTGCTACCAAAGAGGAAGTAGGTCCTTCACCAAGTAATATTCTTAATTTGTGGTTTTCATGGAGCGACTGGAAGTCAGGAATGCTCTGCTGTATTTGACTGTACAGTGAGGCTCTTAAGGAGGAAGTGCTCCTCCGTCTCAACTGATCCTGATCTACATTCAGTACAGAATTGCTCTTCTTTAGGTAACCAGGTGTTTTTATGTCGTCCTCTCTCTATGGCCAGCTAGTGGTCACTCAGTCTGTACTTGGTCAGTAAGTGTCTGTGTGTTATATTCCTGACTGAGAGCAGATAGCCAGCCAGACTGTACTCTCTGTTGAGTTTCAGATAACATTGGAGACGACTTTGCTCTTTGGTTTGTTCTTTCCAATGCTGTATGTATGTCTCCTTCTCTTCATTCATAATTTCTTTAATTCTTCCATGTTTTTCAGGGTTGGTGATATCGAGTGATTTGTTTGTCAGATCTGACGCCATTACACAAAGATGACTTTTTTTGAGCACTCCTTTTTAGTGCTTTAAAATGAAGAGAATCCTCCGAACTAGAGTTTAAGTGGATCCAGAACTTTAGAACTCTTTTTTTTTTTTTAATGATTCGATTTAGGGGGAGCCGGCCTAACTCGGCTCTGCAGGCGTTATTAGGTGTGTTTCTGTGCACATGATTACACAGATCCCTCTGTAGTTATTAGGATCTGTTTTGTCTCCACTTTTAAAGGTCTCTCTCTCTGTCTGTCTCTCTGTGTCTCTCTGTCTCTGTCTCTCTCTCTCTCTCAATTCAATTCAGTTAAGCTTTATTAGCATGACTGTGTAACACAATGTTGCCAAAGCATTAACATATACATAACAACAACATAAATAATAAATAAAATCCATCTAAATAAATGAAAAGATAAAGTCAGAATCGAGTTAATCATGTTTAACATCTAACATTGTGACTGGTTAATACATATTTAGCAGCTAGTGCAGCTGTGTTGTCATCTTCTCCGAGTAAAAAGGGCATTTTCTCAGTATCACTAAGTTCAGTAAATTATGGGATCAGGGCTTCAAATCTGGGGAGAAATGTTCCCCTCACATTGTGATATTTAGGACAGATCAGCAGAAAGTGTTTCTCATTCTCTATTTGCTGTAGATCACAGTGTCTACAGATCCTCTGCTCTTGCTCTGTCCATGTTTGTCTATGTCTTCCTCTCTCTATTTCTAAATCATGGTTACTTCATCTGTATTTGGAGAGGATTTGTCTTTCTTTAAATGGTTTAATCAATAAATAATTGGCAAATTTAGTGGTTCTGTTTAGGGTTGAGTAGCATTTGAGTTTATTTTGGAGGTCAAAGTGTATTTTTAGAGATTCATCATGAGTGTCTTTTAGATTTTTGTCAATTTTTTTAATAATGGCTTTGGCTGTAGTCAGTGAGGAGCTGGGTTTTATGGACTAGCTGAAGAGCGAGCGTGTTTAGAGGATGAGATTCTGCTGAGGTTTCACTGGCGAGGAGGGCTTTATATCAGATTGAATCAGGATCAGATTGATGGAGGTGATGCCAGAACTGAACATATCTCTTCTGGATCTCAATCTTCAGTGGGTAGAAGCCTAATTCAGCTCTGCAGGCATCATTGGATGTACCTCCATGGACCCCTAAAACGTTTTTGATAATTTCTAGTTGTAGTTTTTCAATTTAAGTTTTATCCCAATTTTTTTAATGTATTACCGGTCCCCAGATTTCACTCCCGTACACTAGAATTGGTTTAATGATTGCGTGATATAATTTAATCCATGTTTTAATTGGTAATTTTAATTGGCCAAAGCGTGATTTTATGGCATAAAAAGCCCTCCGGGCCTTTTCATTCAAGGCCTTCACAGCCAGACTGAAGCCCCCTGATGCTGAGATCTTGATGCCCAGGTAAGTGTAGCTGCTGCTGTGCTCTAGGACTTCTCCTCCGTAACTGAACTGGTATCTGCTTCTCTGAGACCTGGCCTTCTTCTGGAACACCATGACCCTGGTTTTGTCCAGGTTGACCATCAGTGCCCATTCCTCACAGTACTGTTCCAGCAGGGCCAGGCTGTGCTGGAGACCCTCAGCTGTGGGGGACAGCAGAACCAGGTCGTCTGCATACAGCAGGCATTTGACTTCAGAGTCGTGCAGAGCGAGGCCCGGGATGCTGCCGGAGCGGTCCAGAGCTTCTGCCAGCTCGTTGATGTAGATGTTAAACAGTGTTGGGCTCAGACTGCATCCCTGCCTCACTCCACGGCCCTGCTGGAAGAACGCTGTTCTGAGATTCCCCAGTTTAACTGCACATTTACTGTTTTTATACATGGATTGTATAACATCAAATGTTTTTCCACCAATGCCAATTTGTAATAATTTGTATAGTAAACCTTCATGCCAAATAGAGTCGAAAGCTTTTTTTAAATCAATAAAACATGTGAATATGTTTCTTTGCCCTTTAGATTTTTGTTGATTAGAGTGTGGAGAGAATAGATGAGGTCAGATGTACGTTGTTTTGGTAAAAAGCCAATTTGTGATTTATTTAGGATGTTGTGTCTTGTGAGGGATGTCACTATCCGCATAGTGACATTCCTCACAAGACACAACATCCTAAATAAATCACAAATTGGCTTTTTACCAAAACAACGTACATCCGACCACATCTATTCTGTTTATTATATTGCAGAAAACCTTTGCTAGGTTACTGCCCACACTAATGCCGCGGTAATTACTGGGATCGAATTTATCTCCTTTTTTGTAGGCGCCGTAGCGTCTGATTGGCCGGATCTGTATGCTTTTTGTTAGCAAGCCGTCGAAGGTCTTTTCATTTTTTTTCAGATTGTTCCAATTTCCCCAAAATTGGTTTGTGTTCACTGACTTCTCGATTATTGTCAGTTGTTTTTGGGTGTATTGTGCTTTTTTGGTTCTGAGTGTATGTTTGTATTGTTTTAGTGTTTCACTGTAAAGAAGGCGGGTCTCTGCATTATTTGGATCTTTGTGTTTCTGATTTGACAATGTTCTCAGTTTTTTGCGAATAGTTTGGCAGTCCTGATCAAACCAATTTTGTCATTTTGGGGTATTTGATTTTTTCCATTTTTTGTTTTCAATTTGGATTGTTTTGCTGATTTGTCAAATATGTAATTTATATCTTTGATAGTGAGATTGACACCTTCATTAGTGTGAGCATAGGTGTTATTTAGAAAGTTATCTACCAGTGCTTGTATTTTTTGGCTGCTAAGTGCTTTCTGATATTCTTCAGCACTGTTTTCAGCCCATCTGTATGGCTTTCTGATGTTGTACAGCTTACTTACTGGGCTTTGTGTTACTGCTGTTTTCTGTCTTTTTGAGATGCACAGTGATTTGACTGTGATCAGACAGAGGGGTTAGTTCTCTAACAGTGAATGATCTGAGAGATGAAGGATATATGTCTTTTATCATATAATCAACTGTGCTATTCCCCAGAGGTGAGCAAAATGTGAATCTCCCTAAAGTGTCTCCTCGTAACCTACCGTTGATGATATACAGACCCAGGCTTCGACAGAGCTGCAGGAGGACTTTTCCATTCTTATTTACTATATGATCATGGTTATTTCTGTGGATATGGGAGAATGTGTTATTAATAGCAGTCAGTTTGTTGTTGATATATTTGCTCCCTTGTCTGTGAAGTCCGGCTGTAGTCCTGTTCTTGCGTTCAGATCCCCGCAGATGAGCACGTATCCCTGGGCCTGGAAGTGGCTTGTCTCTTCTTCTAATGTGGAGAACATGTCTTTGCTGTAGTAGGGGGACTCTAATGGCGGGATGTATAGACTTGTGCCGGTATTCGGTAATGCATATATCACGGTAATGAATATGCACGATATTGTTATCGTGATCGTAATTATATATTACAAATTATTCCGAATTTTGAATGCATTTTAAGAATACTTTTCCCATCAACTGGTCAAATTGCACAGCAGCGCTGTATGCTGCGTGAAAGACGCATGCGCACTCTGATGTAAACAAGCGTGGACGAGAAGCACATGGCAGAACATGTGAGAGACGCTCTGGATGAAAGCGCACTTTCACTCTCTGACAGTAGATGGCGCTAAACTGCAGAAATAATAATAATTATAATAATCATTCATTTAAATGCAGCCGTTACCCCGGAAACCCTGTGAACAAAGCAGCTGCACTACTTTCTGTTTCTGAATCATGTTTAAATGATTTAAACAGTCATTCAGATTTGTGTATTTGCTATGATGTTCATCACAGAGCCAAATACTTAAATATTTAGACTTAATATGACT
>NW_015506648.1:161158-176710 GCF_001515645.1 Sinocyclocheilus grahami | reverse complement strand
GCGACTGCAGGGTTTTGTGGCTGTTGGACTGCTGCGGCGTAGCTCTGTGATGGTGCTCCAGGGGTCGAGTCCTGTCTGCTTCTTGGAGGAGGGGGGATTTTTATTAGTGGCTGGGAGCTGCTCTTGCTGTGTACATTTCTGTCTCCTGTTTTTGCTGTGCTTTTCAACACTCTTGCGAAAAGCTGTACTCCTTTCTTGTTGAGGTGTATGTAGTCATACATATGATGGGGCCGAATGTCTTTATGGTAAGCTTGGTGAACATTTGGAATGAGTGCACAGGCTCTGGAGAGTTCTGCGTTGTTTCCATGGATCACGTGAAGAGGAACATCACTCCGTGGCAGTAACGTGGACAGAGTTATTTTAGCTTCTGGGAAGCGTTCTGAGGCTCTGAGGGCCACCTCTCTGAGCACAGAAGCCATGTTGCCCTTTGACATCTGTTCTTTGTTTCTCTGCAGGTTTTCAGTCTCTTGTTTTAAATTCATCATGTCCTTTTTAAGCTGCTCCAAGTCGCTGTTGTCTTAGCTGGAACATTATTAATTATTTTAGTTCCACCATATCTATTTCCAGGAGTGAAAATGTCTCTTTCATTTTTGACATGGGAGATTGAATTAAGGCTGTTGCAGTTGTTGTCTTCTTTTGGATGTCTTTTACAGGAGAAGAGTTTGTATTTATATCTTTATGATCCTGCATGAAACTTGTATTAAGATGTGCCTGCTGTTTAATTTGTATAAAGGCAACTGTAAATGCTTGGAGGGCAGGCTCCGAGCCTTGGATCATGACAGTGCCGTTGTGGTATAAGTTCAGAGATAAAATTCTTGATTCCTCATTTCCTTCAGCATCTTCAAATACCAGGATCTGTCTGCCTTTACAGATGCCTCTTTTTGTGGTGAAGGTGAAATGTTGGCAGAAAGCAGTATGCCATAAGGAACTGTTTTCAGTGTAGAAGAGCAGGTTGGACATTGTACTGCGGTCATAATCAGCAAACAGTGCTTCAGGATTGTCCTTGACAGGGTTGCTGCAAACTTTGTACAATCATATTTAAGACTTTTTAAGACTTTTTTAAGACCCAAACAGAGAAAAAATAATACCATTTTTGTACAGCAAAACAAACAGCCATTAACAGTTTTAACATGTTAATGTTTATTCAACAAATCAGTAACATCAAAACCGACACATCTCAGTATATTTTTTTAGATTAGAAGCCCTTCTCTCAATTTCTTTATCCAACTTATCCAACTCCTCTCTCTACTCCTTGCATCATCTTCTTAGTGTTAGACTTTGTAATCAGTTCATTGTAATTAGTTTTAACACATGTAACAATTTTAATTAAATCAAATTAATAACACCATAACTGATACATCTCAGTATTATATTTCTCGTAGCTCAGAAGCCTTTCTCTCAATCTCCTTGTCCAATTCATCTAGCTCCTCTCTCTTCTCCTTGTAGCGTCTTCTCAGTGTGTTTGACTTCGTAATCAGTTCTGCCATCTTTGTCCCTGTCATACTCTCAGCTTTATCTGCAAAGCTGTCTGCATCTTTTTCTAGGGTCTCGCACACATTGTGGATGGTTATTCTTTTCTTCCGTAGAACGTCAAGTTCATCTTCAGCTATTTTTCTTTTAGTCATCTGCTCATCCTTTGTCTTTTTCCTTTTTTCCTCATCTAGGTACATTCTGTACCTGGTCTGTGCAGTTGCACAGTAGTTTAGCAATTCTTTTGTAAGAGGTACCTGGGTCACTGCACCATACACTCTCACATGGTCACAGATAAGTCTTTGGGCAACAACCATTTCTTCATCCATGTTACATGTTTCCACCTCTTTGTTGACTGAGAACCCACGTTCAACTGTTGCTTGGCCAAAGAGAATCAGCAACTTTTTCACAAAACCCCACAACTCAGGTGATGAAGTGCTCATATGCTGATGCAAAAACATGTCGACTCTAGACTTTGGTTCTGTGGGACTGAATTCCTTGAAGCTTGCTGCTCTGGCCTCACTGAAGATGATTGTCTCAAACTGCTGTGCAATCACATCACCTGTATTTAAAAAAGAAAAATCAATATTGGCAGTTGCTTACACATTGGACCTTTTTCTAATGCATTTTAGTTGTGTCTGTATGTTGTGACGAGCGTCCCGAGCTCACATCAGCGTTGCCCTGGAAACGGACGAGGAACACCTGCACACGCTCATCACGGGCTGATTGGTCACAGCTGAGAGTCATCAGCCCACGGCCAGATAAGCCGCGGGAAGCCCGAGGAGAGGGAGAAGAGATGATCTCCCAGAAGCGGAAAGCTAACGTGTTGTCTCCTTTGCCTTACAGAAACCAGCCCGTGACCAAGCAGCCCAGGCACGAGCGCCGCACGGACTCACTGACACTGGATCACGCTCCCGGAGAAGCACCGACTCACGCACGGAGAAGCCTCGACTCACCTCAGGACACAGCGCACTCACTTAAGCACATTCCCTGGGAATAAATCCACCCTCCGGGGTATTTATTTGAGCTCTCCTTGTCGCGTGTTCCTTCCACCCCGTTACAATGTCCAGAAACTCTACCGTCTGTCTGTTTCTTATTCTTGTTCTAGATGTTTTCTGAAAGTTTTTAAACGGTATATTTCACCACCAGCCAATAACAGCACATAGGGTGTGATAATGTGACTCTAAAAATATGATGATCATAATGTGACTTGCAACCAGATGAAAGATTGTAAGCAGCGTAATTAATGCACAACTCTGTCTTACAAAACTGGATGAGACAAATTCCTAACTATTATTTACCAACTGTTAGTCTTGGCAACTGCTTATCCTGGACAAACTTCTGGATGAGGCCCTTTATTTTCTGCAAGCACACATCTGGCTCAGAGTACATTTTATTTGGGTCCAGACATGTCATGTTTCGGACAAAGTGGTACTTCAGTGGACATTTATCCAGAATCTTCTTGCAGATGTTTGCAAGAGCAATCCCACAGTCTTTCATGAACTGCAGCTGACTAAGCTCGCCTACTCTGCTTTGACTCCCTGATGTTCCCTGGCAAAAATAGAAACAAGTGATCTGTGCAAGATATTTAAAAGTATATGAAAAAGCAGAATCCTACTAAACAAATTCATAAAGAACCTTTTATAACTAAAAAGAAAAGTGAGTGGCACACCTTCAAGGTAGCTGTGGCTCCCATCCCAATATCCACTCCCTTTGGACTGACCCATAGGCTCTGATCTGTCACATCAAGCCTGACAAGCTTTGACACAGAAACAAGAAGGACATCCCGCTGGATGAAACGTCGTAGTAGGCTCTGAGAAAATATTTATTTTGAGTGAATAATACTGCAATTACAATCCAGAATTAATGACCTTGTATTAAACTTAAAAATTCAAGGTCCAGAAGGGTAAAAAAAAGACATAGTTAAAGTAATCCAGTGGTTTAACCTCTATTTTAAGAAGAGATGCAAGTGAAAAACATAATTTACCAATATACTGACAAAATAATATTATTCAAAGTTCGTTCACAGAGTAACTTTTAGTCTCAAGTCAACACAACACACATTGCGTTGTGGTGCCCCCTCTACTGGGTTGCAGGACAATAGTTCTTTAAATGAAGTGGTATTCATAAAAACCATAAAATTAAAGTTAAACCACTGGATTCACACAGAGTACTTTAATGAAGTTTTTTTTTTTTTTGAATGTGTAAGTTGCATTACTCCCAATGAATTTTCAGATTTAATCAAAAATAACTAAATTTGTGTTCTGAAGATGAACACAAGGGTGAGTAGAATTTTAATTTTTAGGGGTGAACTAACCCAATAAGCATGTAAGCAATATAGCAGGTAACAGACAATAGAAGAAAATATAAATATGTATTTTCAAGCACATAACATGCATAGCAAGTGTACATAACATGGTTATGAATAAAAAAGCGGTACGACACTATACATTTTTTTAACACAAATACTTACCCTGACAAGATCTTCCAGGAAGGGGATCATAGGAACATCAGTTTGGTACTTGGTGAGAAACGGCTGACAGTTTAAGGAGATAGACATGAAGAAGTGCAGCTTTGGTACAGTTAGGGGATCCATTCTGGCCTCTGCTACAGTGTCATATGAGGATGATCCTGGGTTGGGAAGCTTTTTCATTTTCACCTGGTCCACATAGGTGACAACGGATGGCCAAATTTCAATGGCCCTTTCCACAGCTGGCACATTTTCCAGCCAGCGATGCCCACAAAATGGCAGGGGAAATTTTGTGGACTTTGTCACCAAACTGTAGTCTTGCCACCTTGCAGGAGCACAGTGGAAAAGGAAGTGCAGGGCCTTCAGGAGCTTCTCTACTTGCCACACTCCAAAACCAGTCTTGATAGAGTTGTGCAGTATGTGAAGACATACTAGCTTCCCACAATCTGAATCTGAGCTCCACCAAACTGTTCACTGTATTCTTGCTGTAAGAGCTGCACAAACTTCCAGTTAACACTTGGCCCGTCCATTGACACAGAGAGCATCTTGCTGAGGCAGAGCTCTTTTGTACCCTCCTACAAAGAAGATGCAACAGGAAACACGAAGAAAAATAAATAAATTCTCAAAATCATTGTGTACTTAGTAGCAAAAACTTATTTAGATAATCACTTAACCTTTATTTTAGAATTCTCTGTAATAATTTTTACATTTTATTTTTAACCTATTCTTTTATTTTTTAATTTATACATTCATTTATTCTTATATTTATTAATGCATTTTTATTCATTTGTATTAATTTATTCCCACAATCCCACATTTATTTATAGATTTATTCATTAACTTATTTAAATTTTTCTATGTGCAACATAGAAGCATAGTAAAGAATAAATAAAAGTTAAAAATAATTTTATTACAGGAAACAAAGAAAAAAATCAGTTCTCAAAATCATTGTGTACTTTATAGCAAAAACTTATTTAGATGACGATTGCTGGTGTATTTTTATGATCACTTAAGATGCTGTAGTTTGATTTTAATCAAAGCACATTGATAAACAATCCTCAACTTTGTAAAACAGTTTAAACAAAGCTGTAACGTTACAATATAGCCTAACATTCATGAGATCAGGGATTATTGCAGGATGACTAGACTGAATTTTTGATTTAGTGTAAAGTGTTGACCTGCTACAGCACAATAATTACTGTTCATATTTCATGGTTTTTGGTTGTAAACTATTCTAGCACTGTAGCCCCTAAAAATCAAATACACTTATTGATTTTTATTTTGAGACAAGTATTCACTATTTATGTATTTTTGTGCACTAATAATGTATTTTTGTCTTGGCTTGAATTTGTCCAATAAATCCTCAGCTGTGGAATGGCCCAGGAACTGAGAACCATAGTAACGGGAGCAAACGTACGTTCCCATTTCATCCGTTGTCCAGTATCTGGCATGAAGGTCTAGTTGTTTGTTTTTTGTTGTCCTGTTCATGCTTTCGTCGAACATAACGACGAACGATTCGTCATTAATTTTTGTTGTCAGCTGTTTTTTAATAAACGGCGTGATACCAAACCTGGCTATGTAAGCAGTTTTATCTCTGCCACAGTTGAATGTTTTTACATGCTCCGAATCGGGAAACATTGCCTTGAAAAGTGTGTGGATGTCATCGTTTGACATATATGAATGGTGTCGACTTATCATATGCAGAATCCACAACAATTCAGCCCTCAGGGTACTTGGCTAAACACTTGGCTGAACATTGTGATTCAGACCAACATTACCAGTCTGTGATCCAGCAGGAGTTGATGTACTAGGCGCAGACACGTAAGACTCCATTGGCACCGTACTTTTTAGAATACTGGCGTAACGTCGGTGCTTTTCCGATTTCATATGGGACTCCACCGCTTTAACTCCCATTGTCCCGAGTTTAAAGGTTTTTTGGCACATCTTGCAAGTCGCCTCATACTCGTTGCTTGTACCAGCTAACCAATCTCTATATTTAACATCCTCGAGCCAAATCGCATTGAACTTGCATTTACCCATTTTGTTCTCCTCTTCCTTTCGCGCGCACCGCGCAGGACAGTACGTACACGCTGCCGTAAATGCCGCGCACGATCACATGAGCAAGCAAATCCACAAAGAATAATAAATCGTATAACGCTAATTAGTTTTAATTTTGTAAACTTTTTAGATATGTCTAAGACAAAATGCCATCTAAAATTTAAGACCTCGCATAAGTAAAAATAAGACATTTTAAGACTTTTTATGACCTTAAATTTGCAAAATCTAATTTAAGACTTTTTAAGACTTTTTAAGGACCCGCGGGAACCCTGCTTGATCTGTTTCTGCCTGTGGAGCTGTTTAGAATGCGCAGAGCTCTTCTGAGGGTACACAAAGGGGTGGGGCCTGCATGCTGCAGCGGCCATCGCTGGTTTTCCAATGTAAACAAACAACTGAAAAAACTGTCTCTTTGTTTGTTTTTGAGAGTTCTTCTGAATATTGATCAAAATATCCACAATATTAAAATATTGATCAAAACCAGTGCATAGACTGTAAAAACAAGACCAAAATGACCATCTTCATTGACACTGTCGTATTAAAAAACATCCAAAATAATCTTCCTGAAGTAAATATTGCTGATTGTTTCAAAAGTGCCTTCCTTACTTTCTGGGACTCTTCCTTATTCGTTGATGATTGATGTTTGATATCCTCTGTTTCTCTGAGGTTTTAGTCCGTGGATAAATTTGTACAGGTCTTGGTCTGAAGAGAATGCGCAGAGCTCTTCTGAGGGTACACAAAGGGGTGGGGCCTGCATGCTGCAGCGGCCATCGCTGGTTTTCCAATGTAAACAAACAACTGAAAAAACTGTCTCTTTGTTTGTTTTTGAGAGTTCTTCTGAATATTGATCAAAATATCCACAATATTAAAATATTGATCAAAACCAGTGCATAGACTGTAAAAACAAGACCAAAATGACCATCTTCATTGACACTGTCGTATTAAAAAACATCCAAAATAATCTTCCTGAAGTAAATATTGCTGATTGTTTCAAAAGTGCCTTCCTTACTTTCTGGTACTCTTCCTTATGCAGGCGTAGTCGTGGCCGAGAGGTTAAGGCAATGGACTTGAAATCCATTGGGGTCTCCCCGCGCAGATTAGAACCCTGCCGACTACAGTTGTAGATTGCTGTACCACTCTCTGTGAAGATAATTGTCTTCTAAGGCCTTTGTCCTATTTTCTCTCTGCCATAATTGCTTGTGGTTTTCATCCCATGGCGCGTGTGGCAAATGAGTTTCTTCTAGGCGGGCTGTAGGAATACTGCTCTTATATAAAACGTAAGAGGCATGCACCACAAAAGAGCCCGGATAGCTCAGTCAGTAGAGCATCAGAGTTTTAATCTGAGGGTCCAGGGTTGAAGTCCCTGTTCGGGTGGAGTGCCATCTTCTTGTTGGCGGCCTCAGCTTGCTGTCATGTCGGTCCATCTATGCTGCTGTCTCTCTAATAGTGTGGTGCTCTGGCCTGCTCCTGGGGACCTTGTGCATCTCCCTTGTTTGGCACACCTGATTCTGATGGTCAGCTCGTTAGGAAAGAGCGCTCATGACGTGAACTGAGTGAGTAGAATAAGACAGACCTACGAAATGTGAAGTGCCGTGGGTCCCCAGGGCCAGCACTGAAAAACCCCATTCCAGAGGATGAGACATGGCAGCCTGATTTCTCCTCAGTGGGACCGCTGTTTTATCTGCTTGCAGGGCAAGCTTGCAGTCTCCGCTGGGTGACTGAGCTGACTAGGGCTATGGATTGCAAGTGGGTCAGGCAGCAGTGTTGAACACAAATTGGGCAGAGACTAGCCCGTATCTGTAGTCGTGGATGAGTGGTTAAGGAGATGGACTAGAAATCCATTGGGGTCTCTCTGTGCAGGTTTGAATTCTGTCGACTATGTACTCTGCTGACAGCCATAAGGATAAGTGGCTGCGTGTTTTTCTTTCATATCCCTCGCACAGAAATGTGAAATGTCCAGTGCCTCTAAAATGGAGAAACACACCGCTGGCACTTTTTGTATTCGGGCTGCAGTTGTCGCCGTGGGTGAGCCAGTGGCACGCCGTGATCGTCTAGTGGTTAGTACTCTACGTTGTGGCGGTAGCAATCCGGGTCACGGCATCCCTTTGCCGTTGTGCAATGGGGACGGCAGAACCCTTTTTTACACCTCATCCTTCAGCTGGATTTTGTGTTTGAAGCTTTGCCTCTGCTGCTCGCCACCAGACAAGAGAGGTTGAGAGGTTAAGGCGATGGACTTGAAATCCATTGGGGTCTCTCCATGCAGGTTCGAACCCTTCCGTCTATGGTTGGAGTTTGCTGTACTGCTCTCTGTGAAGATTCTGAGACCTTTGTACTTTTTTTATTCTATCTGCCATAATTGCAGGTGATTATCATCCCATAGCGCGTGAGGCAAGTGAGTTTCTTCTGAGCAGCTTGTGGGAAAACTGCTGTGTTATATAAAACGTAGGCGGCATGCACTGCAAAAGCTCAGTCAGTAGAGCATCAGACTTTTAATCTGAGGGTCCAGGGTTCAAGTCCCCGTTCGGACAAATTTCTGTCTTCTTGTTGGCGGCCTCATCTTGCTGTCATGTCGGTCCATCTATGCTGCTGTCTCTCTAATAGAGTGGTGTTTTGGTCTGCTCCTGGGGACCTTGTGCATCTCCCTTGTTTGGCACACCTGACTTTGATGGTCAGCTCGTTAGGATAGAGTGCTCATGAAGTGAACTGAGTGAGTAGAATAAGACAGACCTACGAAATGTGCAGTGCCGTGGGTCCCCAGGGCCAGCACTGAAAAACCCCATTCCAGAGGATGAGACATGGCAGCCTGATTTCTCCTCAGTGGGACCGCTGTTTTATCTGCTTGCAGGGCTAGCTTGCAATCTCCGCTGGGTGACTGAGCTGGCTAGGGCTATGGATTGCAATTGGGTCAGGCAGCAGTGTTGCACACAAACAGGGCAGAGAGTGGCCTGAATACAATAGTGGGACTGCTGTTTTATCTGCTTGCAGGGCTGGGTGACTGAGCTGGCTAGGGCTATGGATTTCAAGTGGGTCAGGCAGCAGTGTTGCACACAAACCGGGCAGAGCGAGGCCTGTATCTGTAGTTGTGGCCGAGAGGTTAAGGTGATGGACAAGAAATCCATTGGGGTCTCCCCGTGCAGGTTCAAATCCTGCCGATTACACACTCAGCTGACAGCCATGAGGATAAGTGGCCGTGTATTTTTCTTTCATATCCCTCGCACAGATATGCAAAATGTCCAGTCCCTCTGAAATGGAGAAACACACCGCTGGCGCTTTTTGTAGTCGGGCTGCAGTAGATGCCACGGGTGAGCCAGCGGCACGCTGTGATTGTATAGTGGTTAGTTCTCTGTGTTGTGGCTGCAGCAACCCCGGTTCGAATCCAGGTCACAGCATCCCTTTGCCGTTGAGCAATGGGGATGGCTGAACCCTTTTTTCCACCTCATCCTTCAGCTGGATTTTGTGTTTGAAGCTTGGCCTTTGCTGATCGCCACCAGACAAGAGAGCAGGCAGGCAGGAGCCAGGCGTAGTCGTGGCCGAGAGGTTAAGGCGATGGACTTGAAATCCATTGGGGTCTCCCCACGCAGGCTCGAACCCTGCCGGCTACGGTTGGAGTTTGCCGTAACGCACTCTGTGGAGACAATTGTGTCTTCTAAGGCGGTCACAGCATCCCTTTGCCGTTGAGCAATGGGGACGGCTGAACCCTTTTTTCCACCTCATCCTTCAGCTGGATTTTATGTTTGAAGCTTGGCCTTTGCTGATCGCCACCAGACAAGAGAGCAGGCAGGCAGGAGCCAGGCGTAGTCGTGGCCGAGAGGTTAAGGCAATGGACTTGAAATCCATTGGGGTCTCCCCGTGCAGATTAGAGCCCTGCCGACTACAGTCAAAGTTTACTGTACCGCTCTCTGTGAAGATAATTGTCTTCTAAGGCATTTGTCCTATTTTCTCTCTGCCATAATTGCTTGTGGTTTTCATCCCATGGCGCGTGTGGCAAATGAGTTTCTTCTAGGTGGTCTGTAGGAAAACTACGCACTCTGCTGACAGCCAGTGGCTGTGCATTTTCATTTCATATCCCTCGCACAGACATGTGAAATGTCCAGTCCCTCTAAAATGGAAAAACACACCCCTGGCACTTTTTGTATTCGGGCTGCAGTTATCGCCATGGGTGAGCCAGTGGCACACCGTGATCGTATAGTGGTTAGTACTCTGCGTTGTGGCCGCAGCAACTCCGGGTCACGGCATCCCTTTGCCGTTGTGCAATGGGGACGGCAGAACCCTTTCTTCCACTTCATCCTTCAGCTGGATGTTGTGTTTGAAGCTTTGCCTGTGCTGATCGCCACCAGACAAGAGAGCAGGCAGGCTGCTGCCAGGCGTAGTCGTGGCTGAGCGGTTAAGGCGATGGACTTGAAATCCATTGGGGTCTCTCCGTGTAGATTCAAACCTTGCCGTCTACAGTTGGAGTTTGCTGTACTGCTCTCTGTGAAGATACTTGTGCCTTCTAAGGCCTTTGTCCTTTTTATTCTATCTGCCATAATTGCAGGTGGTTATCATCCCATAGCGCGTGTGGCAAATGATTTTCTTCCGGGCAGCTTGTGAGAAAACTGCTGTTATATAAAACGTAAGAGGCATGCACTGCAATAGAGCAGTCGGTAGAATATCAGACTTTTAATCTGAGGGTCCAGGGTTCAAGTCGCTGTTCGGGTGAAGTTCTGTCTTCTTGTTGGCAGCCTCATCTTGCTGTCATGTCGGTCCATCTATGGTGCTGTCTCTCTAATAGAGTGGTGTTCTGGCCTGCTTCTGGGGACCTTGTGCATCTCCCTTGTTTGGCACACCTGATTCTGATGGTCAGCTCGTTAGGATAGAGTGCTCATGAAGTGAACTGAGTGAGTAGAATAAGACAGACCTACGAAATGTGCAGTGCCGTGGGTCCCCAGGGCCAGCACTGAAAAACCCCATTCCAGAGGATGAGACATGGCATCCTGATTTCTCCTCAGTGGGACCGCTGTTTTATCTGCTTGCAGGGCTAGCTTGCAATCTCCGCTGGGTGACTGAGCTGGCTAGGGCTATGGATTGCAAGTGGGTCAGGCAGCAGTGTTGTACACAAACAGGGCAGAGTGTGGCCTCTATCTGTAGTCGTGGCCTTACCTTCCAGCGATCGGCCGGCTGAACACTTCCTAACACTTCCTAACAACATTTGAATACTTCCGAACGAGGTCACAACACTTCCTAACAAAGTCAGAATGAAAGTCCTAACGATGTGCAAACACCTCCTAAATAAATCTGAACAGGTCCTAATGCAAATCCGAAACCTTTGAACAGATGGGGCAAAGGAGCCAATCAATTCCTACCAAGAGGAAAGAGCCAATCAGCAATCGAGTTGACATGCCAATCTCGCCGCTGATTGGCTGAACGAGTTTAGTGACATTCCAGCTGTTTGTAACTCACTGTCACTGGACATCTGCTATCCGGAGATTCAATGTAAATGCAAATCCGAAACTTTTGAACAGATGGGGCAAAGGAGCCAATCAATTCCTACCAAGAGGAAAGAGCCAATCAGTAATCGAGTTGACATGCCAATCTCGCCGCTGATTGGCTGAATGAGTTTAGTGACATTCCAGCTGTTTGTAACTCACTGTCACTGGACATCTGCTATCTGGAGATTCAAGGTAAGCGTTTTCAAATTACAAATTCGTGACATTAGTGTTAACCTATTTGTTCAAACATTAATTCATGATATGTAAGAGGTCTACGCTTGTGTAGCAAGGCAAGCTAATTAAAGTGTCGCTAACTAACGCTAGTTAACCCTTTGATGCATAACGGGTCTAAAGTTTTTATTTTCTATATCTTTGCAAGAATTTAATTGCATCATTCAGTATTCCAAGTATTCATTCCCTATGTTATTTCAGTCATGGCTGAGTGATTCTTTGCTGAATGTATTTGAATCATTTATTATTCCATGTATTCATTAAATATCTAGTTTTTGTTTTCCACTAATCATTATGTTCATTTTTTTTCCTTTCTTACTTTATATACAAACACAGTTTTTGTAATTATACATCAAAAGCTTGCAAAATTATACATACATTTTTTGCAAGTAGGAACATATTTACTGCAGAAAACTATTAACCTGCCACATATTTCACCACTCAACATGTCTGCTTTTGTATATTTGATGCAATATATATTTTGTATATTTGACACACTCACACACACACACACATATATATATATATATATATGTGTGTGTGTGTGTGTGTGTGTGTAAAATATAAAACTCCAAAAAAACTTGTTCTACTGTTGCTATATTAACATATATTAACTACATTAATTTGTTCCCCAATATTGTTCAGATATGACCAAAACAGGCAAAATCCTCTGCCTATTGGAATGACATCTGCCATAGGTATGCCCAAGGCACCTTCCAGTTCAGTACAGGCAAAAGGCCTGGAAGCAGAAAATGGAAGGAGGTCCTGGAGCGGATTGATGCCTGTCCCCTGCAAAGGGGGAATAAGGTGGACCTGTTTGGCAGGCACATAGTGTGCACTTGTGGGTTCCATAAGGTAGGTATATGATATAATATATCAAAGGCATGATAAGTCCATGTATCATGTAATATACTATTTTATGGACCATCCCCTGATCTATTCTCAGAGTGCACAGTTCTGCAGAATAATTGGTGAAATTATTTAACATGAATATATACAAACACAGTTTTTGTAATTATACGTCAAAAGCTTGCAAAATTATGCATAAATTTTTTGCAAGTAGGAACATATTTACTGCAGAAAACTATTAACCTGCCACATATTTCACCACTCAACATGTCTGCTTTTGTATATTTGATGCAATATATATTTTGTATATTTGACACACACAAAATATATATTGCATCAAATATACAAAAGCAGACATGTTGAGTGGTGAAATATGTGGCAGGTTAATAGTTTTCTGCAGTAAATATGTTCCTACTTGCAAAAAATGTATGTATAATTTTGCAAGCTTTTGATGTATAATTACAAAAACTGTGTTTGTATATAAAGTAAGAAAGGAAAAAAAATGAACAGGCAAAAGGCCTGGAAGCAGAAAATGGAAGGAGGTCCTGGAGTGGATTGATGCCTGTCCCCTGCAAAGGGGAATAAGGTGGATCTGTTTGGCAGGCACATAGTGTGCACTTGTGGGTTCCATAAGGTAGGTATATGATATAATATATCAAAGGCATGATAAGTCCATGTATCATGTAATAGACTACTTTATGGACCATCCCCTGATCTATTCTCAGAGTGCACAGTTCTGCAGAATAATTGGTGAAATTATTTAACATGAATATAGGGCAGCTGAGGCAGAAGATCCAGGCGAACTGGTTTTATCCACCGAAGCAGCCCAAGCCATCTCCTCCTGAGCCCGGGTGGTACTTCCGACAGAGGATGTTCTTGTGGGCACCAATGAGGATGTGGGGCATTCCTCTTAAATGCCCACAGTGTAGCCGGAAGATGCATCATTCAGGAATCTACCCGAAGATCAGGGAGACGATCGACATGGATATCCGCTACTACCTGGTGGGTGGGGGACTATCCACGCTGCAGTGCATGCAGGTTGCCAGTATGCCCATGGAGCCAGGACATCCTTTCACAACTGGATGTGGCACACAGGACCCTGTTTCCAGTGGTGCTGACCACTCAGCTAGCCCTGGACAGGAAATGTGTGACCTTCCTCAGGCCAAGGACCAGCGGCAACAGTTCCTCCTACCTCCAGTCAGCAGTAGAGGAAGTCCACAGTGAGGAATGGGCACGACGGACCATCTAGTACCTCTCTGACTGTGAGCATAATTTGAGAAAGGTTGCCCTGGTCCAGTCTGCAACGACACCTGCCTTTTCTGCACCTGCACCCTTCAGGCCACTTCCACTCGCCCAGTGGTTTGAGACTGTCCACTCCAACGACATCCTCAGCCATTTGGACGAGATGAAGGGGGTGATTACCTCCACCTATGGCCGAATCCTGAAGATGGATTCTACTAAGAAGGTACAATACATGAAGGTTTGAGCATGAGGTTTATTTTCAGCCAGATATAATTTCATCATAATGCATTTGTATTATATATATTGTAATGCACCATAACAAAACAAAGAAAATGTATAATTAAGCCTGTCAGAATGTCTTAATTTTTCCTTCTGTTTGTTTTTCAGATCACCAAAAAGCTGGCTGGTGGCATTGGGGACACGGCTGCATGGATGACCAACATTGGCAATGAGCTCGGCCAGGTTCTGAACAGTGTTCTGACAACAGCTGAAGGCTCAGGACTGGAGGAGATGTGCCAGGGCGTCGTCAGACGCTACCAGAATGCTGGCGAGCCAGAGCCTAAGGTCATCTATGTTGACCGGGATTGCTGCAGTCAGTCAGGTGAGATTTTCTAATTACTACTTTATCAAATGTGCATTACAATATATTTTTGCAATATAAGTTAATAGTGGTGTAAAAAAAGTTCCCCCTTCCCTATTGGTGATGGTAATTAGTATTATTATTACAGTCAGTGTAATGAAATTTTAATAAATTATAATGACTGAAAAGTATGTTGAAATGAAATCAAATGCATGTTTTGTTTTTTCCCCTCCACAGGTGCAT
This sequence comes from Sinocyclocheilus grahami, assembly GCF_001515645.1. Taxonomy (NCBI): domain Eukaryota; kingdom Metazoa; phylum Chordata; class Actinopteri; order Cypriniformes; family Cyprinidae; genus Sinocyclocheilus; species Sinocyclocheilus grahami. The sequence continues at coordinate 162,102 of NW_015506648.1, read as the reverse complement.
CTGCGGTGTTAAAACTTTTTCGGCCATGGAAGTCTATTGTAAGGCTAGATATCTTCCATTTTATGAGAAGATTCAACTGTGGCCTTTCTACAGAGCACCACCCTCTCTATGGTACCTTTTGTTCAAAACTTTCCTCCTGTATCTTTGAGTGGGATCAGGAGGATGTGAGAGAACTTAAGGCGGCCAAGAGAGGGGAGTGGAAGAGCAGCCATGGTGGACAGACTCCCACTGAGGCACAGCTCATGGCCAGCATCAGTCCAGGTGAACTCACGAAGCACTGTAGACGGCGGACGCGCAAGGCTGAGGAGATCCGGGTAATGATTTCAGGGCTGCTGGAATCAGTGTGGGAGCTCAATGACACTACAGGGTTTCACCTGGTTAACCCTGACAGCATGCACCATGTCTGGGAGATGCAACAAAAACACCTCAAGTGCATCCAGGACCCTCCACATGTAGAGTTGTAAACAAAGGCGGGGACACTCCAGAAGGGTGGCAAAGTATTAAACGTGCTTAGGTGTGGCAGGGGGTCATCCTCGCTGGAGAGTTTTCACCGCCACCAGTGTGCCTTCATTCCTGGATTTGACTTGTTTTCATGGAATTTACTACCAGTATCATTATTATGTGTTACTGTTCTATAACTGTGTCATTAAATTTGTATGTCCTCAGTTTAAAATAATTGCTGACTGAATCTGTGCATTTTCATTCTTAGGATGGAGATGCAATGCCATGCACACACAAATGTACATGTTAGAGGGGGCCTCGAGGTGGAACATGAGCCGGGCAAAAGAAGCTGTATCTGTGGTGGGGGCCTCAACCCTCAGGACATTTGATGTCTGCACAATGTCTCATTTAAACAACATGAGCCAACGGGTCCTTGGTCGGGCTTTGATGCCAGAATGTACCCCTCCAGGAAAACCCACTGGTAAGATATCTCTCAGGGAAAT
>NW_015506648.1:132956-161148 GCF_001515645.1 Sinocyclocheilus grahami | reverse complement strand
CACACAAATGTACATGTTAGAGGGGGCCTCGAGGTGGAACATGAGGCGGGCAAAAGAAGCTGTATCTGTGGTGGGTGCCGCAACCCTCAGGACATTTGATGTCTGCGCAATGTCTCATTTAAACAACATGAGCCAACGGGTCCTTGGTCGGGCTTTGATGCCAGAATTTACCCCTCCAGGAAAACCCACTGGTAAGATATCTCTCAGGGAAATGCTGAGCACTGGAGAATTCCTCGCTGTCTCCTGTGTTTGTTTGTGTGTGAGTGAGTGTGTGTGTGTGTCCTCTCCCCATTAACAATGTGTTAAAAATTATTGCAGGGGAGCGCATTGCAGTAGAGTACTTGTTGGCCCAATCCAATAGAGGCGACCAGTTGATTGCACACCACAATGACATGCCTGAAGTCCCCCCAGAGGAGCCCCGAAGAGGATAGTGAAATTGACACGACTGTGTGCCATGCAGCTGACCTTAGGTCTGATGACTCTGACCCTCCAGTAGCTGTCGTGGAGGCCTAGGTGACCAGTCAGGTGGGTAACACTGGACCCAAATCCCTTGATGAGCAGGTCACTGAGGAAGAGGAGGATGACACTGCAAGTCCTAGCACATCAGGCCAGGTAATGTTGCTATCCTGTACTATCTTTTACTTTTAAAAAAATGATCTGGTGCAGTGCAAAACACCTATTGTCAACCGTTTGTAAAGTTAAAATATATGCATGTACAATGCAAAATAATTACTATAATTACCGTATATATTTATTGGACTGTGATTGGCGTTTTTCTCAATTTTCAGAGTGCACAGTGTGATTCCAGAGGTGTCTTGGGCTGGGAGGCAGTTGATGCCCTGGCAGCCTACCTGGTTGGCCTAAACCGAACGATCACTGCCTTGTCATCACAAGAGGAGGCCGACATAGTCCAGCTGTACATGGCTCTGCATGCCATGGACAAGGTACCATCCAAATATAGCCAGAGGGTTAAGAAGAAGGCTTTGACAGGACCTTGGAGAGCATCCAGGAAGCAGAGTGGCTCTGCTCCAGGACAGAAGGCAGCAGAGAGGTAATTTGACTGTTTCGATCTTCACTAGTTTATAACCAAGTATACAGTTCAGATTATATCATCCTTCTTTTCCATAGATTGTTCATGACTCATGGGCAGGCAGCTCAGGACCCTGAGATTCACAGGGTCTGTGAATGTGTTTGCCTACGGCTTTTGAAAGAGTTTCAGCAAGCACGGAACAGGCCCAAGGACACACAAGGAAAAACTCTGCCAATTCCACAATCTATTGTGGTGGTATACAGCCACTTAAAACAGCTGCTGGAGGACAGCAATGTGGTTCTAGGACAGACTAACCTGGTTCTGGTCCCGATAAACACCACTACTGTCTCCTCGTGGTGAGTCTTCTTTTATGTAATACTTTTATACGATCACAGTAGTATATCAAGATTGTACTTATAAAACCTTCCTGTATATGCTTATTTTAAAAATTATGCTACAGTAAGTAAAGACAATGGGCTTTAATCCACTAAAATTGCTAACTTAAGATGAATAATGTTTCTCTTGCAGGCTACTAAGAAGACAGAAACGTGTAGACAGCGACATGCTGCTGCAGGGTACTGCACTGCCCAAACAATTATATTTGGCAAAGGAGTCACTTCCTGAAGTGCGCGCACTTCCAGCTGTTCCTGCACAGCATGGGCATGAGGCCATGGTATTTCAGGAGCCAGCAAATCAGGAGGGAGAGGCCTTTGTTCGTAAGCGTATCTCCAACAGGTGCCCACTGCCCACCCCTCCTCCTGGATCTTACTCGGCATTTCCCATATACCCATCAGCACCACACTTTGCATTCCCCCGTGGGTCCTACCCACCCTTTCCCAGCTACCCACCAGGTCTACCACTGCCTCAGTCTACCCAGTTCCAGCCCCCTCTCCAGTTCCAGCCCCCTCTCCAATTCCAGCCCCCTCCCCAGTTCCAGCCCCCTCCCCAGTTCTAGCCCCCTCTACAATTCCAGCCACCTGATAACCTGCCACCACAAACTTGTCCCTCTACTCAGCCCAGGCAGCGCACATGGAGAAGGCAGAAAGCTGCCCAAGAGGTTGAGGAGCTAGTGACTATAGGGGAACCACCACGGAAACGACTAGCAAAGGATATATATCACTATATCTGCAAGCAGTGTGGGCTGGCAAAAAATAAGACAACTAGCCAAACTCAGCTGAAGGGCCGGTGGTATTGTCCAGCCTCAGGTCTCTCTGTTGCACAGTGGAGGGAGAATGTACAGGGATGTCTTTGATTTTTTTTTTCATTGGTGTATGTAATAATGTGTTTAGTTAGGTTTTTATATAGTTGCATGTAGTTCCGTTTTTAATTGTGTTTGCTGTGTGTGTTGTGCTGTGAACATTTTGTTTTTAGTTGCTATTTCCAGTTCTTAATTTGCAGTGTTTGTAAAAAAAGAAAGACACAACTCTTGTGGTGTAATAGTAACACATCCATCCTTTGGGTGGAAGATACCAGGTGCTAGTCCTGGCAAGAGTGTGTGGTATGTTTGTCAGATCAGTAATTTATTATTATTATTATTATTATTATTATTATCAGTTTTTATTAGAAATTGTATAGTCAAAAAACAGTCAAACCCTTTACTTAAATCCTTTGTAAGTGTTCATGAAGTATGATGGATTTTTTTCCCCCTCCTTTCCCCTTCTCTTTCCCCTTTCTTTCCCCCTTGTAGCAGTCCCTTTTGCCCTGTTGTGATGGGTGTGGTTAAGTCTGTAGCGTCTCGACCAATCTGACACACTAATTTTAATTTGATTTAACAAATCAATTATTCATTAGGTTAACAAATCGTCACAGTCCCCTCACTCAATAAACTGGATACCAGGATGGTTTAAGTGTTTATGTAGTTAATAAAACCTTACTTGTATCACACTTGACGTGTTCATTGTTTGCTCATAACCGGAGTCACTAATCATGCAGATTTACGTTACAAGCTTGTAGAATTGTACAGTAAGAAAGTTATTTCCCTTAACCAGGAAATTAACGTTCTTGGAATTGACAAGACAGTTGACCCTGAGAGGTCAGCTAAATATCTACAGCGGATCTAAAATATGAATAGTTAATTATAACTAGTTATGGTTAATTATTCATATTTCCCCATGAGCTGATTCGCTACAAGTCTTTGGACTAGAAATCCATTGGGGTCTTCCCACGCAGGTTCAAATCCTGCTGACTATGTTGTTCGCTGACACCCATGAACAGAAACGGCTGTACCCTTTTCTTTCACATCCCTCGCCCAGATTTGCGAAATGTGCGGTCTTCTGGCCCTATTTGTATTCGGGCTGCTGGCGCCTCCAAGGGTGAGCCATTGGCACGTTGTGATTGTATAGTGGTTAGTGGTTCTGTCTGCTGTCCTACTGAGTGGTTTGTGATTGTAGCTCTGTGTAGCTTTTGTTTTTTCTTTTGGAATCTCTACCTTACTCACTCTTACTTATCTCACTTTCTGTTGTGTAAACTGCTAAAATATAACTTAATTATCACCATACTTTTGATATTATCTAACAGTTTTCAACTAATTTGACATCATTCGCTTTCATCTAAACCACGAGTGCCTGTGCCATTAGCCTGTTAGCTTTCTTTTCTCTCTCTCGCTCCATTTTTCACGCGTTCATCAAACAACTGTGGTAAGTCGAATCGTTCAACAATCACGGTGAGTAATGGCCTCTTCTCCTGTTATTGTCACTTGCACTGCTTGCTAAATGTATAGTGTAGCTTTCTCTGTCAGTGGTGAGGGATTCACATGTGATAAATGGAGGGAAATAGTTAGGATGACAGAGAAGATTTCAGAACTAAAGGCATGCATCCAAACTTTAATTGAGTATAGTAAGAATGGGAGGGCCTTAAATATGGCTTTGGCTGTGACTAGCTTTGTGAGTCCTGTACATTGTTCAGTTCCAGTTGCAGAGCCCCCGCAGCAGGCCGACTGGGTGTCTGTGAGGCGGCATAGTCACGGGACAAAACACTGCACTTCCATTCCAATCAAAACATTAAACAGGTTTTCCCCACTCAGTGATGCACCCACTGACAAACCTGATGAAATTGCCCTAGTTATTGTTAAAATATAAATCCACTGGATCAAGGCCCCACCAAAAAAACAGGTTATCCTCCAGCTGTAAAAAAAAAAAAGTACCCAGAATATAGTCCAAAAACTTATATCCCAGACTAGATTGTGTGCATATGAAATGGTTACACAGTCGGATATACAATGTCTCTATTCCCAGAGATCACTTTGGACAATTACACAGAGCTAGGTTAGCCCCAAACAAGCCACCTCACCAAACACAAAAATACTTCCCTTTTAAAATGGCCGCCCTCTCCCTCTTATCGGTAGGCCCACCAAAATAAGAGTCCTTAGAGGCCAACAAAAGTCCCCCTCAAACAAAATGCATGTGCAAATGCTCAAAATCGACATACATTCGGAAGAAAAACTAAACTATAAATATATAGGTATGGCACTTAAGTGAGCGTCGTGCAGGGCTTTACTGTGGCAGTGTCACAAACGTTTTAAGTTTAAAACAAAACAAAACATTATTTATGCATTTGTAATAACTGCTGGTTAAATGCATCCATGTCCCCTTTAAGCTGCACTAAACATTCTGTGTAAATCAATCTATGCCACTTCAGATGCAGATTCTATATTTGCAAAAACTGTTTTCTTATGTTGGAATGAAAGAGTCTTCGTACCAGATGAAGTGTCTCTTATGCAAACCCAAAGATACAAAATGGAAGAAAGAGTTAAAACTGAACTAAATCTTGCTGCTCAAACTCAACTGTGTATAAACATTTTTCATTTGGCATTTACTTGTACTTTTACTTTCAATAGTTAAGTAAGTTTAATATTTAAAAAAATACTTTTCATACTTAAGTACAATAAATATCACATACTTTTACTCAAGTAATATTCTAAACCATTGTTTCTCAACCCTGGTCCTGGGTGCCCCCCAGCACTGCACATTTTGTGTGTCTCCCTAATCAAACACACCTGATTCAACTCATTAGCTCATTAAAAGAAACTCCAGGACCTGAAATGGGTGTCAGATAAAGGAGACATACAAAATGTGCAGTGTTGGGGGGCATATGATGTACAGTCACAGGCTGCCTGTATGTTAACTAGTAACCCTGCAGTTTTTTGTTGAACAGTTTTCTGTAAAAATAAAATTAGTATTGTTATACTCTTTAATTTTTTTGTAATTATCATATTAGTTTTTTTTTGTTAATTTGTTTTAAAAATAGCATTTTAAATCACCAGAAATATCGCAATTAAATTAAATTGTCACACAGTATTTTTGAGAAAATGCTTCTGTGAGCTTAATTTAAGTTACTTAAATAAAAATAACATTTTGTTATTGCAATGCGAAATTTGTTGCAATTTTGCACTTTGACTTTTGACAGTCTGAGATATTTGAATATTGTGAGTAATAGAACAATCTTTGACATCATAATTGTATAGTGTTGTTTTAAATACCAAATATATTTCTTAAAACATTCCTCATGAATGCTTATTCATTTATTTGTAATATGTCATTGTGAAAACAAAAGTTGTTTCAATGTAGCTAGCTACTTTTTCAGAAGAGTAGCTTGACTGTAGCTTAACTTCTTTAACTTATGAGTAGTTTGTAGCGTATCAAACTACAGTTTCAGAGTAGCTTCCCCAACACTGCTTGTTGCCTAATTGCTTGTGGCCTTTATCCTGTAGCATATGTGGCAAATGAGCTTTCTCTCGGCGGCTTGTAGGAAAACTGCTGTTATATAAAGCGTAAGAGGCTTTCTTTGAACAAGAGTTAGGTTAGCTCAGTCGGTAGAGCATGAGACTTTTTATCTGAGGGTCCAGGGTTCAAGTCCCTGTTCGGGTGAAGGGCTGTCTTCTTGTTGGTGGCCTCAGCTTGCTGTCTTGTCGGTCCATCTCTGCTGCTGACGCTCTGCTAGAGCGGTATATGAGTTTATATCATATATGAATATAATTTATAGTATTATATATATACAAATAATCATTATTATTATTTTATGAGTTTGTGGCTCAGGCAGGATGGTGCCTTTGCACCCTATTTTGATCAACAGCCACTGAGGATATATCACATGCTGTCCAGTTTTCCACGATCCATTACTTCGTCTGTAAAACTTATGCTGTATTTACATTCTTCCACTATACAGTACATCCAAGAAGTACAAAAAAGACTAGATAAGCATCCCGTAGACATGTATATGAGCCGTCTGCATTGTTTTTACCTTACGTTATGAACAATGAACTTTTAAATCAGACATTTGCTATGAAACTCCTACTTGGATACAGAGGCAAAATAACTATTGCCTGTGAGCAACAAATTAATCAGGACTAATAACATTGCTTAGCAACTACCCTGGAATGTCAATTAATGACATCCAACTTAATGTAATAAATAATTATGAACTGGGTAGTTACCCACCTACAAACATTTACATTTAGTCATTAAGCAGACACTTTTATCCAAAGCAACTTACAAATGAGGATAATAGAAGCAATCAAAACTAACAAAAGAGCAAATGACAAGTCTCAGTTAGCCTAATACAGTACATGTAGCAAGGTTTATATATATATATATATATATACAAAAAAAATTGTATGGGCCCTCCCCAAACGTTATTAGCTCCAACTTGGTTAACTTATTGTTGATTTTTCTGAAGTGATTAACGTTACGTGTATTCACAAAGCTGTTTTATTTTACAGTATAAATGCTTGGAAATAATATTTACCATTTTCAAGTCCATTCATCATTTGTAGCATGCAAGCCACCCAATAATCGCAATAAGCTTTGTGCTTTGTTACTTATATTAAAACACACAGTGTCAGCCTTCTGTCAAATTTATAATAAAATACTACAAACAATAAATGTGTTTTTATGCTCTTAAATTTGTAGTGAGATAACTATATTAGTCTCAGTTCAAGCAGCATGTGAATCAATTATATTTTCCTCTCTAATATTTGCAGCATGAAATAAACAAATAAATATTTGAATGTGTAATGGGTATAGAAAGTATTATGTTCATACATGTAGAATAAAGAAGATCTGTAAAGTTGCAAAGACTAAAGTCTCAAATCCAAAGACATATTCTTTATACAAGTTAAGAGTCAACCACGCCCCCACATATCTACGTCACGATGAGGGAAGATTTGCATAACGCCGCCCAAATATTCACGCAAAGAAATAAGGCGTCACTTTTATTCTATTAAAAGAGGACTATTTCATGATCCTGGGAGAGTAATTATGTCCCCACTGGATGCAACAAATGCCTCTGTGACGAGAGGGGCGGGGCCGAGAGCCGTGGGAATGGAGCGAGGAGCTCCGGAAGGATAAAAGGAGTGACGACAGTGTTGGACTTGCGAGGACCAGGCCTGGACTTTATTTTGTGTTTTGGTTCTGTTTGTGCTGAGTCATGTTTGAGGACACTGTTAGTCAGGAAAATCTTAGCCCTGTGCAACGACCCAGTGCTATGTTCCCAGTAGGCAGGGGTATTGGGGCTAGAATACAGCACACTGACAAAATGTCTGATGTTTCACCTCAATGTTTTGGGAGAGGGAGGGCATTCTTCAATGCAGAAATTGGCCATGTACACATGTCTGATTCAGCTATTGGTGCTTCAGGGAGCCCAGCTGCTTGTTCCACCCCTTTTACACATAAGAAATGCACTGATGACACTGAAGCCTCTGATATAGTTTTGAGCAGATTAGCTGGAAAAGCCAGGGTTATAGTCAAAGTGTCTTTGCGCAGTTTCCTAGGGCTGACCACTACAGTGCTCTCTAGCACAGTGTTTGACATTCTGAAACGAATCTTCAGTGAGTTGACATATTCGAACATGCCTATGGCTGACTTTTACAACACGCTCACAAAGACCGATGAGAGCTCAATGGACTGTTGGATACGATTGAATAAGGCAATTGATGTGGCTGATGAGTGTTTGCGTAGGCGCAATAAGTGCGTTGAAGAGCCTGAAGCTGTACTGATGTTTGTCTCTCACTGTCCAGATCCTGACCTTGCTTTGTCTTTTCAGTTCAAGCCTGCTGAACAGTGGAGTGCTGCCGAGGTTCAAGAGCACCTGGATTGTCACGGCAGGAACCTGAAAAGAGCTTCTGCTAGAACTACACGCTACTTACCTGTGTCCGCTTGCCATCAGAACACTGTGACGGTCAGTGATGATGCTATACCCAATTATCCCAAACACCCCGAACTCTCATCAGGTCTGTCACCACGCTCAAATGGTCAGCTCAACCCCACCGCATCTCCTTTTACTCTGAATGCTAGTATGCAGCAGTTGGTTGGCATGATGGATAAAGTTGTATCGCTATGCACTGCCTCACTGTCCTCGTCTCATCCTGGTAGAACAGTCAAAACTTCAGATCCCAAGTCCAGTGTGAGTTCAACATGTAGAGTGTGTCGGTCTACAGAGCACACCAAGTATGCTCACTACATGCACCATAGGCTTTGTCGTAACTGCCTCAAACCTGGACACTTTAAGAGTAATTGCCCTGAGGCGGCAGGCCTGGAACCGCTTTCTCCTACCACCCAGTTAAACTAAAAAGCCCATGTGTGGAGGGGGTAAGCATTGGCGGTGGTGAACTTCCCCTCAATGATGAGTCAGACCCACAAGAAATTTTTGTAAATAGTTGCAAGTTGTTGCCACCTGACAAAACAATGCTGTATGTGGGATCTCAGAAAATTGATCGAGCTAGTGATCTGTTCTATGCTCCTGTGACTGTTGGTGGCCAGTCCGTACTGAATGGTTTGCTTGATTCAGGCAGTATGGCTTGCACGCTGAATACCGAAGGTGAATCTAAGTTGCGTGCCAATGGAGTTCTCCCTCAACCCTCAGTGATTCCTGGTAACGTGGTCCTCGTTGGCTGAGGTGGTCTTACTATTCAGCCTAAGTGCACATATGACTTGGAAGTCAAAGTCTACGGATTTAAGTTCATTGTACCTACTTTACTAGTACCTGGACAGAAGGACGAGTTCATTATCAGCAGTAACGTCATCAAATGTGTGCTTCAGAAGATGAAAACCGAAAAGAAGTACTGGGAGCTCATTTCCTGTTAAAACAGCAACCCAGAATGTGAAGAGTTTCTCAAGCTTTTGAGCTGTGTTTCCAGTTGTTCTGGTTTCCCTCAACCTGATAAACTTGGCTAAGTAAAGCTTTGTCAAGCAGTCACTTTACTTCCCAGAAGTGAGCACCTTGTGTGGGGAAAATTACCTGCCAACACTAATATTTCCCCAGGTAGCACCGTCATTGTTGAACCCACTACTTCACGTTCAGCACCCCGTCATGTTCTTGTTGGACGTGTTGTGTCTCCTATGTGGGGTGATCGATGGGTACCGATGAAGATTCTAAATCCTACCCAGTCTCCGATAACTCTTCGACGTAACAAAGTTACCTTGTGAAGTTTCCAAGTCATGAAAGGAGGAGTTGTCTTATAGTGTCTTATCATGATGTTTTCTCCAGAGACAGACTTGATTGTGGAGAGGCGAAAGACTTCGTACACAGAATTCATCTGTGCGATGAGTGCCCGTTCTGCCTGCCCTATCGCCGAATACCTCCCGCCCACTACCAAAAGTTGATAGAGGTTCTTTCTGAAATGGAAGAGAAATGCATTATTAGTAAATCCGTCAGCGAATATGCATCTCCTTTGGTAATGGTTTGGAAGAAGGATGGATCTATGAGAGTCTGTACTGATTTTCGCTGGCTTAACGTGAAGACTCTCAAGGATGCACATCTGTGGTGTTCTGAGTAAGCCTCTAGAGGGAGCTCTAGTATGTGAGTTAGGTTTTGTAAAAGGGATGACGAGGGTGTACACGAGGGGTGGTGAATAAAGAAGGTTACACTGAGTTTGACACGGCATGCATTTGCTTATTATTGAAATAATCAACATATTGGTGACGAGGATGACTTTGAGTCTAAGCCAACCCACCCCGTTCCTGCAAACACCGGGTGAACCCCCGATTCTGTTCAAAGCTTGGATCAAAACTTTTGACAATTTTGTGCTGGCCCTGGACGAGGTGGTACCTAGGAAGCGTGCGCTTCTGATACACTGCCTCAGAGCCGAGGGTCAAAGATTTTTCTACACCCTGGACGTGAGTGATCAGGGAGACGATACGTACACGTCTGCTTTGAGTGCAATAAAGGATTTTTTTTATCCCTAAAGTTAATGTAGTTGCTGAACGTTACCGTTTCCGCCAACGGAGCCAACGCGCGGGCGAGTCCACAGACCAGTATGTCGCTGCACTACGTGAACTGGCTGCCACCTGCGAATTCGGCACGATGGAGGACGAGATGATACGTGATCAGCTGGTCGAAAAGACTAAATTCATCTCGCATCAGAGAACGGCTGCTGCTGGAAGTGGCACTCGACCTTAAAAAAGCCGTGACTGTCGCCCAGCACATTGAAACTGCTACGGCGGAGGCTAAAGCGATGATCGCATCATCCAACAACTCGGTACAAGCAGTTCAACAACATAACAGGTTCCGACGGAGCAAAAGTAAGGTCAACGCCTCGCGTGGACCTCCAAAATTTACCCGTGCACGTACTTGCTACCATTGTGGATCTGAGCAGCACGCAGCTAATTTTCCCGGATGCCCTGCTAAGGATGCGGTGTGCAGGAACTGTAACAATTTGCAAAGATATATCATGGAAACAAACGGGTGAGTGAAATTACAGTTCCTGAAGTGACTGTGTTAAACATTGAACATGCTGAACGTGACTGTGGCAAAATAATGTGCACAGTACAGATATGTGCAAGTACAGGTCAAACACGGGACATTCAGTTAATGGTAGACACGGGATCAGCAGTGTCCATATTGCCGATGTCCATTTACGCTGAATCTTTCAGTCAAGCACCCCTTTCACCACCGAAACTCAGTCTAGTTAGTTTTGGGGGCGATGCAATTGAAGTGAAAGATACCTGCCAGCCAGCATCTCGTATGGAGGCCATTGCACTACCACAGATGTATACATTGTACAAAAGGGATCAGCTGTGCTAGGCAGAGACCTCTTTACTGGACTTTGTTTACAACTCTGTGACGGTCAGGTCAGTACAGACCAGTGCATGCATACTGCCTCATCTATAGATGCAAAGTCAGAAAACAGGCTGGGATGCGAAAGAGGATTTGTGCATCGTGTTCACGTTCGGTCTGGTGTTCAGCCTGTGCAGCAGAAACTGAGGAGGTTACCTTTCTCAATCCGCAACGAGGTGTCCAAGGAATTACAGAAGCTTGTACAACAGGATGTAATCGAGCCACGCAGACTGCTTACCTCAAAATGGCCACAGTGTGCAAAGGCACTGGATCATGCGTTAAAGCCATATTTTCAAGTGCGGCATGAACTTTCACTCCAAGATGGTTGCGTGGTGCGTGGAACCACACGCCTTCTGGTTCCAGAATGTCTCCAGCCCAAGTTCATCACACTCGCACACGATACACATCAGGGCATTGTGAGGACAAAAAGGAGGCTGAGAGAGCTCTACTGGTGGCCTGGCATGGACAAACAAGTAGAAACAGCTGTCAAAGCGTGTGTCACTTGTCAGTTACATGACAAATCGGCTGTCACACATACTACACCACTCCAACCGGTACTTTACCCTACTGACGCCTGGGAGAAAGTGGCCATAGACATCATGGGTCCTTTTGATGCAGCACCTGCTGATTGTCGTTTTGTGGTTACTCTGGTGGACTATTACAGTAAGTGGCCTGAGATAGCATTTGTCTCACATCCTACCACCCGGGCCGTGATGCAGTTCTTGTCTACAGTGTTTAGCAGGGAAGGGAACCCGAAAGAGCTGATTTCTGATAATGGAGTACAGTTCACTTCACACGACTTCAAACTGTTCTTGCAAAACAGAGGAATCATACACAGGACATCATCTGTATATTACCCAAGAGCAAACGGGGAGGTCGAACATTTCAATCGCAGCTTAAAGGATAGTTTACAAACTGCTTCACTGGAAGGAAGAGGGTGGAAGGAGTTCACCAAAGACTTTCTGCAGGTATACCGTGCAACGCCACATGCCACAATACAGTGCACACCAACTGAACTCTTGCATGGGAGAGCCATGTTAACCAAACTTAACGTATCAGGTCTTTGCTTGCCACCTGCAGACAAAAGGCTGACACCTCACCAGCTTGCCTCACATGCGAGAGAGAAACAGGAAAAAACTAAACAGTACTGTGACAGAAAACGCAGTGCAAAGCATGTTTCATTTCAGTGTGGATCGTATGTCCGTGTAAAGAAACCCGGAATTGTGCCAAAGACCCAGTCTAAGTTTGGAAAACCCCTGAAGGTTGTGGGTAAGAAAGGACTGTACACATATAAGCTGTCAGATGGACGATGCTGGAATGCATCCCACCTGGCACCTGCACTTGCTCCATGCAGAGCAGATGAGTCTAGTGAACTGCCATTGTTTGACTCTGGGGATACTAATCCTGTAGGGAGTGAACAACCTGCAGTAGTTACACGACCTGTTCGGAGCAGGCATGCACCTGCATGGACTCAGGATTATGTAATGTAAAAGGTGCATTACTAGTACACAGTGTGCATTTATGCAGTATAAGGAAAATAATGTTCTTGCTGTTCTGTGAATATTGTGTTTGAGTACTGTTATGTGATGCTTATACCAAGTGTTTGGAAATTGCATTACGGTACCAATATTTGTTAAAAAAAGCTTTGTTTGCAAATCACAATGTTGGGATTGGAAGGTTGCAAAGAGAAAAGTCAATAGTAACTTGTATCTTAACTGTTAACTATTTGCACTGAGACTATGTCCCTGTAGTATGTTTGTTCTTAAGAGAGAGGGATATGTGGTGTTCTGAGTAAGCCTCTAGAGGGAGCTCTAGTATGTGAGTTAGGTTTGGTAAAAGGGATGACGAGGGTGTACACGAGGGGTGGTGAATAAAGAAGGTTACACTGAGTTCGACACGGCGTGCATTTGCTTATTATTAAAATACTCAACAACATCATTTGCCACATCAGGCAGATTGCCTGGCTGCTCTTGGTGGCAATCTTCTTTTCAGTTCTATGGACTTAACATCAGGATTTTACAACATCCCACTCCATGTGTCTGATCGGCAGTACAAAGTGTTCACAACACCGATGGGATTGTATGAAAATAGCCGCCTTCCTCAGGGCCTGTGTAACAGTTCGGCATCCTTTATGCACATGATGCTCAGCATTTTTGGAGATCTCAACTTTTCCAGCCTTCTTTGCTATCTCGATGATTTGCTGGTTTTTGCCCGTTCTGAACAGGAGGCCTTGAAATGCTTGGAAGTGGTGTTTTCTAGATTGAGAGCTAGTAATCTGAAGATGGCTCCAAAAAAGTGTCACTTTCTCAGGCGCTCCATCAAGTTTCTGGGCCATGTGATCAGCAGTTCTGGAGTTTCTGTGGATGAAGACAAGGTTGCAGTCATTTCTGCCTTTCAGAAGAAAGATCAGATTCAGATTCAGATGAAAGAGGATGGCTTCACACCTTCGCCAAAGAAAATAAGATAGTTTCTGGGCATGGTTCTGTACTACCAAAGCTTCATCGCTGGATGTTCACGAATCGCAAAGCCACTGTTCAAAATCGTTTGGCGAGAGGCACAAGCAGTCGTAATAGAGCTGGCACTTTCTGAGAGTTGTCTCCCCAAGACTGGACTCCTGCCTGTGATGTCGCCTTTGAGGAGTTGAAAAGAGCCCTTGTCCAGAGTGTCGTGCTTGCTCACCCTGACTTTGAGCGCCCCTTTTTTCTCTGCACTGACGCGTCGTTGGATGGCCTAGGTGCAGTGCTTTCTCATCTTCCCACTGGCGAGGATAAAGCCTTTAGCCTATAGGCCTATAGCCTTCGCCAGCAAGTCTCTAAGCCGCAGCCAAGCCAATTATCCTGCACACAGACTGGAGTTTTTGACTCTCAAGTGAGCCATCTGTGACAAGTTCAGACACTGGCTTAAAGGCCATGAATTCACTGTATGGACTGATAGCAACCCACTCACGTATATCATGACCAAACCTAAGTTAGATGCATGTGAGCAGGGCTGAGTTTCAAAACTTGCCCCGTACAATTTTAAAATCAAGTATGTCCCAGGAAGGTTGAATGTTGTGGCGGATGCGCTCAGCCGTGACCCATTTGTCAAGCCAGTGAGTCAACGTCTTCTGTCTGAACTGCTGGAGCACTGTGCAGAAAACTTTCCGTTTTACATGACAGCCTCAGACACTTGACACTGAACTCAACCAAAGCTCTGAGAGGGATATTACCATGACTGCTGAGGATGTGTCGTCTATCTTGTCATCTTGTGATGATTGGGATTCAGGAGCTGTATCCAGAGCGACATCCCTGGCTGATAACTTGAGTTCATTGATTCCCGACTGTCAAGATGTAACCCATGCCTTTTCATTGTCTGAATTGCAGAGTCAGCAGCACAATGATTCAGTTATTTCAAGGGTGGCCTTTTATGTCAGCAGAAAGCCCAGACCTTCCAAGCGTGAACGTACGAATGAGGATTTGCATGTTTTGATATTGTTGAAGCAGTGGGACAAACTGTTTTTGCTTAATGACATTCTCTACAGAGCCGTTAAAGATCCACTCAAAAAGCATAAGAAGTTTCAGTTCGTGCTGCCTGATTCCCTGAAACAGCAAGCTCTTTCTGGTGTTCATGATTTGGCCGGTCACCAAGGTCAGCCACGCAGGGCCCCTGAGAATTTGCTCATTGTCAAAACGTTGGCCCCTTAGCTTTTTTTAAGTTTGAAGGGACCATTATGGAAGTAAGTGCTTGCTTTAGTTGCGCTCTTGACCCTTGACTTAACTTTAATGTTTCTCTTGCTGCTATAACTGTGTGTTTTCGAAGCACATTTGTTATAGCAATAGTTGTGCAAAAACAAATTGATCAGATTATGATTATTTATTGATGATTCAGTCATCATGTAGTGTTCTGATACACTGATTTCATCCAGAGGCTGATCTCTGAGAAAATTATTTTTATTTAATTACTTCACTTTTTAGTTTGAAGTAATTAAACCTAAACTATGTCCTCAAAGCTCAATCTCTGGGTGAAACCGGGCCATTACATAATGACCAAATCATCAAATCAGTTCTTCGTCTAGCATCTTTTGCTACAACAAATGTACTTCAGAAACACTCAGATACAGCAGCCAAAAAAAACTTAAATTAAGAAGTTAAGGGTCAGGAACCCAACTAAAGCAAGCGCTTACCTCCATAATGGAAGCTTACCTTCAAACTTTATTATTTTCAATAAAACAGCGCTAACGCTTCCTGGAGGCTAAGTGAGGGCTGCTTGTGCAGGGCCAGTGCTTAGGGGCCAACTTTTTGCCAATGAGCAAATTCTCAGGGGCCCTGTGCTGGCAGCCCTAAGTGCGCCCGTAAAGGGCCAGTGCAGGCGTGTTTGCAGGGCATGTACCCTGTCCTTATCTCGTCAGAGGTTCTATTGGCCTGGGATGGAACGTGATGTGCGTGATTACATCAAGACTTGTACCCATTGTGTCCTAATGCCGAGTTCACACTGCACGATATTAGCCCGATTTTTCACTCGCCAACAGGTTTTGTGAAATCGCCGACAAATGCCAGACATCGGAGGCAAATCAGTGCTCGTTCACGCGAGTGACAATCACACATTGTGAATTATCAAAGACGCGATCTGAGGGAATCGCCGATGCACAGCCACAACATCAGCATAACAGTTACTGCAAAATTATTTACCTCCAACTCTATTTGCATAACACCCAATCCCTGTTCCCTGCATCTCCCTCCTGCATAATCTGTTTTTCTTTTTCTCCTTGTAGCTGGAAATCAGCTCACAGTCAATTTGCAGGCTATATATATATACTTAAAATAATTACAGTCTTGCTCGCGAGAACTCCGGTCTTACGCACGCGGGTTCTTGCGTTATTTCCTTGTCACTTCTCGCGTGTGTTTTGTTGTGAAACGTAGTTTGAGGACAAGATAGAGCTGTCGGCGATTCTTCCTATTGTGAAGTCATGCAGTGTGAAACCCCCTGTCGCCGATCCATCGTGCAATGTGAACACAGCAGCAACTGAATGCTACCCCAGATAGTCATGCAGTGTGAAAACAATGGCGATCCGACGAGTTTGAAAATCGTGCAGTGTGAACTCGGCATTAGTAAAACTCCAGAGCCAGTGGCAAGAGCACCCTTGGAGAGCATCAAGACCACTGCCCCATTGGAGCTTGTTTGTATTGATTTCTGGGCTGCTGAGGATAGGCACATTAAATCTGTGGATGTCTTGGTAATCACGGATCATTTCACCAAGCTAGCACACACTTTTCCTTGTCGAAACCAGTCTGCTAAGAGTGTTGCTAAGAAACTTTGGCATGGCTTCTTCTGCATCTATGGCTTTGCTCAGCGTCTCCATTCGGATCAGGGAGCCAGTTTTGAGAGTGAGCTGATAGCAGAGCTTCTGGATCTTGCTGGTGTAGACAAGTCACAAACTTCCCCGTACCAATGGGAAATGGTGGAACTGAAAGGTTCAACAGAATGTTGGGCAATATGCTATGATCTCTTCCTATTAGATCAAAACTAAAGTGGCCACAGAATGCAAACAATGACATTCGTGTATAACTGCACTGCCCATGAAACAACTGGGTTTGCCCCTTTTTACCTGATGTTCGGGAGGGTGCCGAGATTACCTGATGACCTTATATTTCAAAGTGTCCTTTGTGATGAGTCCATCTGTGATTACAGCGACTACGTTCAATCCCTTGTCAGAGATCTGCAGTCTGCTATTCTGCTGGCTCAAAAGAACTCTACTGCAGAACAAAAACATCAGTCTGATCAGTACAATAAGAGAGTCAAGGGTTTACCTTTGTCAGTTGGTGATCACGTTCTCATTGCTAACAAAGGCTGTAGAGGTAAACGGAAGCTTGCCGATAAATGGGAGCCCACCATGTACTCCATTGTTTCTTCTAACCCGTCTTTGCACATTTATAAGATCCGTGACACATCTGGTAGAGAGAAAGTAGTACATCGGAATATCTTGTTGCCAGTTAACTTTCTCCCTTTGCCCACATCTGAGTTTGATTTTGCGGTCAATGAAAGTGTTGGTAATGGTCCATCTTCCACACCTTCTCAGTCTGTATGTGATCTGGCTGAATCCACAATGCCAGTCATTGATGAATTGTCACATGCAGAGTCTCTGTCTGTCATTTCTCATGTAGCTGTTTGTGATGAAGATCCTGTTGCAGCTTGGGTCTTATCCCATTCTACTCAAACTGTTTCTGAGGCACGTGATGATGTATCTGTTGTTGACTTTGACACTGTAGCCAGTGCCACTTCACCTACTGTTCCTGTTTCTAACAATTCACATGATCCTGTGGTTCACGGTGACTCCAGCAATCACTATACTACCAGGTTTGGTAGGGTAATTAGACCTGTACGTAGACTAATTGAGTCAATGGTTCAACTTGAGACCTTACTTGGTATGGATTCTTGATCTCCTGTTATTCATGTTTAGGTTTGTGTATTGTAATGCACTGTATTTAAATTATACTAAGTGTCATTTCCTGTATTCTCATGTATATTAGTTCTGTTTAAGCGAATGGTCTGAGTTATTCAAAGTGTAATGGGCACTTTGTGTATGCCTACAACATGAGTAGAGGTTTGACCAACTTCTTTCATATTTGTATCCTGTGGTTGGGTAGCTTTCAATGCTGATTGTCCTCACTGATTGTTTGGTGTATGGACCACGTAATTCTTGTGACCTGTGTACAGAGTTTTCCCACGTTTCCCATAATTTTGTGTAATTCTAGGGTGGTTAATGTAACGGGTACAGAAAGTATTATGTTCATACATGTAGAATTACACAAAAAACATTTCAGATGTGTACCTGATATGCCTGTCTGTGTGTGTGCACCTTCCCCTTTAAATTTCTGAATGCAATGTTGATCCTAATTTCCTGTCTTTGCACCTCCTCTTCCCTTTCTGCACTGTCTCTGCATGGGAGAGGTGGGTTTCTAATGAGCTCTGATTAATCCAATTACATCTTTTTCTTTTAAATTACTTTTGTACTTAAATCTGTCATTTAAATCATATATGAGACCTTATTTTTAATTTATATTTGATTATTTTTGTATTTTCATCAAGTTTGGTCACTTTTCTGTCCGATGTGAACTGGAATCACATGCTAATACATTGGACTTTACATTCATCTTAAAGAAACGAAAAAGGGCAAACTCACACCGTATATACATACTCTTATGTCTTATCAGATTAAAGAAGAGTTGAACCGTCATCTGATGTCCGTCTGATTATTGCATAAAAAAACACAACGCAGACTACACCGGTTACAAATGCATGTTGAAAAAATCAGAACAATTTAATACAAATGAATGTTTCATGTAATCGATCAATTAGAGTTTCAAAAAACGTCAAAAGTCTACGTTTTATTGCTGTTTTTCATGTTAAATGTGAAGAATGACAGGTTGGATACCACAGACTTTTTATTTATTTATTTAATTTTGGCGGAGTATAGGTGGAATTTTCACATTAACTTCATGCGATATAACATGATTTTATTATCGTAATTTTGATTTTATTCTTAAAATATTATGACGTTAATCTTATTTAGACCAAGACGACAGAAAGCGCATCCTGTTTGTTTTCCTTATTTTACAAAAGCACAGGTTTTTGATGATATTGTGAGTGCACAGAAATAAAAGTAGATCCTTTACAATTCCGAATTATGTATTACTCTTACCTTTATGAGCAAAAATGACGGCATATGTTAAGATTCCACTCTTAAGAAAAAAATGCAAGTGATCGCGCTGGCGCCTTCATGTCCTACAAAGCGCGCTTCGGCTTCCACTCTCCACACAAACGACTGTATATGCATCTAACAGCACACATTTATCTAGGCTAAATTTTAAATGAATTGCATGAAGTGTTTTATGTCTATAGATTTTATTTCAGGCAAGTCGTGTTGATTTGAGATGGCTAAGTTGATCAAACATATGCTCAACTCAGTCCGCCGCTGGCCGCTTGGTCATTACTTTAAAAAAAACAACAACTTGAATTTAACAAACATATTTCTAAATTAACCTAATAAAGAAACGAAAAGAAATATAACCACTTTGCCATTAAAAAACAAAACTGGACTAGCCTATTTTCTGCAACAGCAGCTGTGTAAAAGGGAAGAAAGAGAGAGAGAGAAAAAAGACACTGGCTCAGGTCAGACTCAGGCCGAGAATTCTGATATGCTGTCGGAAGGGCCGGGCCTGTACAGGGATCTATTTGTTCCCACGCAGTAAAAACTTATTGTGATTTTAACGGTAAATGACTGTATGCCACAGTAAAAACCTGTTAAATGATTAACAGTAAGTTTCCTTACTATATACGGTGAATAACTGTAATAGATCTAACCTTTGTTTTCGAAAAGTAGCCTCAGAGTAAACACTCATAGACTGTGTCTGAAATCACACCCTAAACCCTCATTCACTATTCCCTACATGAGTTTACCAATAGAGTCCAGCTGACAGAGAGAATGAAAACTAATGAGTGAATTCAACCCATGACGAACAGCTGCTGTTAACAAGCAGAATCACTGAAGAAAAGAGCAAGAAATTAAACTACAACTGACTTCAGCCACAGCCTTAAATGAAATCAACTGAAAATATAGCTGCAAGCAGCAATTCCGGGGCCAAGCCCGAGAAGGGCCTGCAACAGCAGCTGTGTAAAGGGGAAGAAAGAGAAAGAGAGAAAAAAGACACTGGCTTGGGTCAGACTCAGGCCGAGAATTCTGATATGCTGTCGGAAGGGCCGGGCCTGTACAGGGATCTATTTGTTCCCACGCAGTAAAAACTTATTGTGATTTTAACGGTAAATGACTGTATGCCACAGTAAAAACCTGTTAAATGATTAACAGTAAGTTTCCTTACTATATACGGTGAATAACTGTAATAGATCTAACCTTTGTTTTCGAAAAGTAGCCTCAGAGTAAACACTCATAGACTGTGTCTGAAATCACACCCTAAACCCTCATTCACTATTCCCTACATGAGTTTACCAATAGAGTCCAGCTGACAGAGAGAATGAAAACTAATGAGTGAATTCAACCCATGACGAACAGCTGCTGTTAACAAGCAGAATCACTGAAGAAAAGAGCAAGAAATTAAACTACAACTGACTTCAGCCACAGCCTTAAATGAAATCAACTGAAAATATAGCTGCAAGCAGCAATTCCGGGGCCAAGCCCGAGAAGGGCTGTAGCGCAGAGCTAATAGATCTAACCTTTGTTTTCGAGAAAGTAGCCTCAGAGTCAACACTCACAGACTGTGTCTGAAATCACACCCTAAACCCTCATTCACTATTCCCTACATGAGTTTACCAATAGAGTCCAGCTGACAGAGAGAATGAAAACTAATGAGTGAATTCAACCCATGACGAACAGCTGCTGTTAACAAGCAGAATCACTGAAGAAAAGAGCAAGAAATTAAACTACAACTGACTTCAGCCACAGCCTTAAATGAAATCAACTGAAAATATAGCTGCAAGCAGCAATTCCGGGGCCAAGCCCGAGAAGGGCTGTAGCGCAGAGCAGAGCGGGAAGAAGAAAAACGGCAGAAATGGAACGTACATAAGATAGGTTCAGATAGGTTAAGAAGTACAGAAGTTCAAAATCGAAAAGAAGTTCAGATGAGAATGACCAAAAACACATTTCTGATTCAATACGAACACATAGAAAATCCAACATCTGGAACAGAAGCAACATTAGCCACCCTTGATTCAAACCAATGACCTTTGGGGTTCCAGGCCTGTGGCTTAGCAGAGTGCACCACTCAGTTGACACACTCTCAACAGACTGCAGAAGAGAGGTTAAGGTGTGAGAATGATCTCACAAAAAAAGTTCTTAAGCATTCTAAGCAGTGTAACATGCAAAGTTAAGTAAATTGTAACGCAGCTTATGGTTTTCTTGATTGATTCATGATTTTCTGACTAACTGTTTAAAAGTTATAAGCCAAAAGGTGCATTTTTAGTATCTCACGACCCATAGGTGGCGCTGTTCCCAAATTTGGCATGGACCATCAGATCTTGTTGTTGATGAAGCATACCAAGTTTGGTTTTGATTGATCAAAGTTTGGCTGAGATACAGCCTCTGAACCAATTTGGGTCGACCTTGTTAACTTCACAACATCATAACTTTTTTTCACTAGTAGATAAAAAATTCTGTTCAGTCATTTCTTTGTAGCTCAGTCCAAACATCATATGAGCAAATTTTGGGAAGAATTGAACAAAATTTCTGGGAGGAGTAGCAAAAAAGTTTTTCATTCAATTCAATATGGCCGACAGACACCCTTTTTGAAAATGACAAATGAGACATCGTCCGAATCGGCATAACCCAGGGAACCAAATGACATAAAAATAACAAAATTTGGACATTTTGCAAGAAGGGTTATATCTCTGGAACAGTAGGTGGCGCTGTCTTCAGACTTCTGAGGTACCTTCGGGACATGCTGTTGATGATCCCTACCGAGTTTTGTACAGATATATCAAATGGTTCAAAAGATACTGCAATGTATGTCAAACTTCAAAATGGCGGACACATGGTTCAGCCAATTCTGGCAAAATTGACATCCACAGATTCCCCATGACCCAAGGAATCCATAGAAACCATGATCATGATTCTGACCAATTGTTCAAAAGTTATAAGCAAAAATAGCTATTTTTGGTATCTCATGACCCATAGGTGGCGCTGTTCCCAACTTTGGCATGGGCCCTCAGATCATGTTGTTGATGAAGCATACCAAGTTTGGTTTTGATTGATCAAAGTTTGGCCGTGATACAGCCTCTGAACCAATCACAGGTCAACTTTGTTAAGTTCACAGCATCATAACTTTTTATTTCACTAGTGGTTAAAAAAAATTCTGTTCAGTCATTTATGTGCAGCTCAGTCCAAAGATCATCTGAGCAAAATTTGGGAAGAATTGGATCAATTTTGAAGGAGTAGTAGGGAATAGATTATTTACTGTACTTTTCAAAATGGCCGCTACTGTAAGGGGTGGAGTCTTAATGTAAGCAATTGAATGTGATCTCCATGAAGAGATTAATCATGTGTACTAAGTTTCATTTTTCTAGAATCAGGGGTTCAAGAGTTATTATCATTTGAATGTTGAATATTTGAAATGGTGGTGGCGCTATAGAGTTGGTCCTAGAGACCCCAAAGTTGGTCAGGTCACTATTCATGGCCATCACTACAAGTGTGCCAAATGTCATAATTTTCCTATGTTGCCTTCATAGGGCTACCATAGACCCCCATTTGACGAAAATAATAATAAAACATACAGATACAATAGGGGCTACAGCCCTTTGGGCTTGGCCCCTAATAAAACAGCAGATGATGATTAAACAACTCCACAAACAGCATTACCAGCTTCACTCATTACTAACCAGTTTGACTTTATTTCTGTCATATATCTACAAAACATTTTTTGAGAATTAACAGAGGTGTATATTGTATTGAAAATGTTTTGTTGGACTTCACCATTTTGGCGATCAGTGGTTGCTTTAGTTGGGCTCTTGACCCTTGACTCTTTATTGTTAGTTTTTCTCAGCTGTTGTAACTGTGTTTGTAAAACACATTTGTTATGATAAGAAAAGCTAAGCAAAATGGCACTGAAGTGGTTTTAATAACTGTTAATGGTGATGTAATGATCAACATACAGTATATATTTTTTAATCATGCAGCAATGATTAAGAAACTTCCAGCATACATTGCAGAATGATTTTTTATTTTTTTTTGATTATCACCAATGTTGATGTCTGGATTTTTTAAGTTCTACCATTGTTCAAAACTTTTATTTGTGCATTTTGTGCTTCGGAATATTTCACAATGATTGATTGCAGTAGTATCAGTGGTACAATTCAAGAGTGTTAGTAATATTTCACACACTCTTAATAAGAGATTAAACATTAGGTGAGATAAGTGAATTTCGTTCATGATGGTCTTGACATCACAAACACCAGTTTTATCTAATCATAGATAAGTTTGGCTTTTTTTGCTATAAAACTGTGTTAAATAAAGACAGCTAACTAAATCAATCAGAGAAAAACTACTTTTTAGAAATCAAGGTCCAAGAGCCCAACTAAAGCAAACACCGACCGCCATTATGGTGACTTCAAATGAAAGCACAACACCTAAAATCTCAATAAGAGCTTTTGTACACAATGACAGAAATAAAGTCACACTGGTTAGTAATAAGTGAAGCTGGTGATGCTGTTTGTGGAGCTGTTTAATCCTCCTCTGCTGAGATCTTGATCAATTTAATGTTTTATTTTCAGTTGATTTCATCTTTGGCTTTGACTGTAAGTTGTGTTTATCTGCTCTGGTTTCTCTTTCCTTCAGTGATTCTGCTTGTTAACAGGTCTTCTTCACAAATGCTTAATCCTCATTTAATTAGTCACTTAATTATCTCATTAACTTCATCACTGCTTCAGTGTTACTTCAACTCTCTGTAGTGTGGACACATATAAGTGCTCTTTAAAACTGAGAATTTTGCTGTGGAATTAAAGGGGTTAAATGTGTGAGATGAAAAAAAAAACACTGTGAAATGTATTTTTAACAGAAATATACTGTTAATTTAATTTACGAATGCAAACTGTAAAAAAACCACAGCTGCCGGTATTTCACCATAAAATCAAGAAAAAAAACAGCAAAATACTGTAAAACCTAACAGTCAACTTCCTGTTGAGTTTTGTGGGTCACCATTGTGCTGGAGAGCAGATCCTGTGTTTAAGTAAAGGACGGACAGTGACGCACTGATGCTATGTAGTTTGTTGTTTTATTTAAAGGCAGTAATGGTATAGTTATTGATGCAGTGGGAATGTCTTTAATAATTTCAATCACAGATGAATGTGTGCTGTTGTTATCTGCAAGATAATTGAATTTATGCTTTTAATGATTTTGCATAAATCAGTAGATTTTTTTTCATGCACTTAAGCAAAATAGTTCTCAATACCAATATGCTCGTATTACTTAAAAATTATAAATATTACTTTGTAAACAAATGCCAATTAGCCAATTTAAGTGCAGTCGGTTTCTGCAAATAAAATTAGTTAACGCAAAGGTTTGCATATTAACATTGTATCAGTTAATGAAATACGTTTTTTCACTGTAAATTTAAACAGTTCTATAAAACCTAAAATGTTGCTACTATATTTTTCACAGTAAAGTTCTGGCAACCACAGCTGCCAGTATTTTACCTTAAATTTAACAAACTTTTTTTACAGTGCAAGTTTCATTAAGCCTAAAGGCTCCCCCTTGGCTCGGCTGGCCCCCAATACGCCCAATAAAATAGTTAAATTATGTGTTAGTTAAGCAATATGGTTGGGTTGTTATTTTAGCATTGTTATGTGTGTTTATGTTCAGGTTGGTTCGTGTGGGTTGGATTCATTTTACTGCCCTGTTATGTGTAAGTGTGGCCATCACTGTCACGGAGAGAGGTCTGTAAGGGAGGGACCTGGCGGTATGGCCTTGTCTTTGCATGTTTTCATTCTGTGTTCAAAATAAAAGGCGAAGAAGGCAGTGCTGTTTCCTGCCGTTTTTTTCTGTCAGCGTGCCTGCTTCCAGAGATGTTCATGGTTGTGTGGTGTATTGGACATGAGTGTTCTGCATGGAAGGCCGAAAGGTTCAAAACATGTGAAATTTTACACATCAACTATGCATATTTTACTCGTTAGATACGTGTTGTTTGTGTATGAAAAAATCAGCGCGTATTTCACATGTAGCTAACGAGAATTTTATGCGTTAAATACGTGTGAAATACTTGTTAAAAATCAGTTTGAACGGGTCAGTGTCATTGGCTGCTGAAAACTTGGGTCAAACCATTTATGTGAGCTTAAAGGAATAGTTCACCCAAAAATGAAAATTCTGTCATTAATTACTCACCCTCATGTCGTTTTCAAACCCGTAAGACCTTCGTTCGTCTTCGGAACACAAAATAAAATGTTTTGGATGGAATCTGAGGGCTGTCTGACCCTGCATAGACAGCAACGCAACTGAAATGTTCCCAAGTCCAGAAACGTAGCAAGGAGATCGGTGGTTCAACCGCAATTATACGAAGCTACGAGAATACTTTTTGTGTGCAAAAAAACAAAAAAGACTTTATTCAACAATTCGTCTCCTCTGCATCACCCTGGTGCCATTTTGGAGAATATCTACTAGACGTAAACAACGTATGCTGTTCGGTGTCAGCTGCGTCACGCTGCATCTGTTTCCTACGTTGTTGTGATTTGATCTGAACGGAGACAGCGTATCCATGTGACGCAGCTGACACAGAACAGCATACACCGTTTACAGGGTGATGCAGAGGAGATGAATTGTTGAATAAAGTCGTTTTTTTTCTCTTTCTTTTGCGCACAAAAAGTATTCTGGTAGCGTATTTTACAGATCTCCTTGCTACGTTTCTGGACTTGGGAACATTTCAGTTGCGTTGCTGTTTATGCAGGGTCAGACAGCTCTCACATTCCATCAAAAATATCTTAATTTGTGTTCCGAAGATGAACAAAGGTCTTACGGGTTTGAAACGACATGAGGGTGAGTAATTAATGACAGAATTGTAATTTTTGGGTAAACTAACCCTTTAAGGGGGTGTACCATTCATAGACTAGGATACCACCATTTAATATGCTATAGATCAGCTTTTTCAGCCTTTTTATTTAGTCCTTTTTTGTCTTTTTTGTATAGCCTATAGAAATAATATATTTAAATTGCAGTTTTATGAAAAATTGTATATTATATTACAAATAAAATTGCCTCGTTTTTCTCCACGTATGCCTTTTTTAGTAAATAAACATATTAGTGGACATTATAGCTTTAACAGTGATCAAACTTAAGTTTGAATCAAAGCAAGCACAAAGCTTTAACATTTGTGTTGGGAAATCAATTACAGTGGAGGTAAGCAATCAATGCAGGTTTAAGACAGACCATTGTAATCAATATCTGCCTTTGGAAAACAATGTGAGCTATATGTGTGTGGTTCTAAAAAAAATTAGCTACTTAGTATTTTTATGTTTAAATGTTTACTTAAATGTTATGAAGTGCTTTAACAAATCACATCATTTCACGGATAAATTGCTTTAATACCAATTTTCAGGGTGGCCTAGGACTTTAATACAGTAGAATACTTCTGCTGTCAGGAAAGCCAAATCAAGTTCTTATACATTTACATTTACATTTAGTAATTTAGCAGACGCTTTTATCCAAAGCGACTTACAAATGAGAACAATGGAAGCAATCAAAATCAACAAAAGAGCAATGATATACAAGTGCTATAACAAGTCTCAGTTAGCTTAATGCAGTACACGTAGCAATGATTATTAAAATAATATAATAAAAAAAAGAAAACAGATAGAATAGAAAAAGAATAGAGCAAGCTAGTGGTAGAGGTCTTTTTTGCTTTTGTTAATTGTATAATAAATGAAAAGAAAACAGATAGAATACAAAAAGATTAGAATGCTACGTAGCAAAATCCCCAGTGTCAAATTAACACTACAGAGTGTTAAAAGTAACACTGAAGCAGCGTTAAAGTTAATGAGGTAATCAAGAGATTACTGATGTTAACAAGCAGAATTAACAAAGAAGAAAATCACAATTTAAGTCACTATTACAGTGGTCAGTGTTTACTTTAGTTTAGTTGACCCTTGACTTTTTAATATTACATTTTGTTTGGCTGTTATAACTGATTTATGACAGCCACAAGAGCAAAGAGCAAAAGTCATCAGATGCTGATGATTGTTTTGACATAATCATCAGGTAACGACCTGAATAACCGAGTTAAGTTTTCTTTTCTGGTTATGTCAACACTGAGAACATCACTACCTAATGACTTTAGCTCTTTGCAAAAATCTGTTTGTTATAATTCAGTTATAGCTGCCAAATAAAACATATTATTAAAAAGTCAAGGGTCAAGAGCCCAACTATAGTGAACACTGACCACTATAACGGTGACTTAAAAAATTTAGATTTTCTTCTTTGGTGATTCTGCTTGTTAACATCAGTTGTCTTCAATAATGGTCAATCATCACTCAATGAATCTCTTAATTACCTCATTAACTTTAACACTGCTCCAGTATTACTTTTAACACTCTGTAGTGTGGACACATATAGACACCCAGCAGTGTTAATTTGACATTGGGGATTTTGCTGTGCAGTGTTAGTTTTTTTTTATAAAGAAAACAAGCAGCAAATGAATACAGTGCAAGTCTAAATGTCTTAGAATAGAGAGTGCTAGAATATATATATATACCCCTCACATTTTTGTAAATATTTTATTATATCTTTTCATGTGACAACACTGAAGAAATTACACTTTGCTACAATGTAGAGTAGTGAGTGTACAGCTTGTATAACAGTGTAAATTTGCTGTCCCCTCAAAATAACTCAACACACAGCCATTAATGTCTGAACCGCTGGCCACAAAAGTGAGTACACCCCTAAGTGAAAATGTCCAAATTGGGCCCAATTAGCCATTTTCTCTCCCCGGTGTCATGTGACTCATTAGTGTTACAAGGTCTCAGGTGTGAATGGGGAGCAGGTGTGTTAAATTTGGTGTTATCGCTCTCACTCTCTCATACTGGTCACTGGAAGTTCAACATGCCACCTCATGGCAAAGAACTCTCTGAGGATCTGAAAAAAATAATGGTTGCTCTACATAAAGATGACGTAGGCTATAAGAAGACCCTGAAACTGAGCTGCAGCACGGTGGCCAAGACCATACAGCAACAGGCCTCGCCATGGTCGACCAAAGAAGTTGAGTGCACGTGCTCAGCGTCATATCCAGAGGTTGTGTTTGGGAAACAGACGTATGAGTGCTGCCAGCATTGCTGTAGAGGTTGAAGGGGTGGGGGGCAGCCTGTCAGTGCTCAGACCATATGCCGCACTGTATCAAATCGGTCTGCATGGCTGTCGTCCCAGAAGGAAGCCTCTTCTAAAGATGATGCACAAGAAAGCCCACAAACAGTTTGCTGAAGACAAGCAGACTAAGGACATGGATTACTGGAACCATGTCCTGTGGTCTGATGAGACCAAGATAAACTTATTTGGTTCAGATAGTGTCAAGCGTGTGTGGCGGCAACTAGGTGAGGAGTACAAAGAAAAGTGTGTCTTGCCTACAGTAAAGAATGGTGGTGGGAGTGTCA
>NW_015506648.1:110499-132919 GCF_001515645.1 Sinocyclocheilus grahami | reverse complement strand
CAGACCTAAACCCTATTGAGCATCTCAAGGTCTCTAACATCCACCAGCTCTGTGATGTCGTCATGGAGGAGTGGAAGAGGACTCCAGTGGCAACCTGTGAAGCTCTGGTGAACTCCATGCCCAAGAGGGTTAAGGCAGTGCTGGAAAATAATGGTGGCCACTAAATATTGACACTTTGGGCCCAATTTGGACATTTTCATTTAGGGGTGTACTCACTTTTGTGGCCAGCGGTTTAAACATTAATGGCTGTGTGTTGAGTTATTTTGAGGGGACAGCAAATTTACATTGTTATACAAGCTGTACACTCACTACTTTACATTGTAGCAAAGTGTCATTTCTTCAGTGTTGTCACATGAAAAGATATAATAAAATATTTACAAAAATGTGAGGGGTGTACTCACTTCTGTGAGATACTGTATGTGTTATATATTGTATATATTATATATATTTATACATATATACACTAGGGCTGGGTAAAAAATATTGATATCTCGATTTTAATCAATTCTCATTTTTACGGAACTATATCGATTCTTAAATCCCAAGAATCAATTAGTCTAGCCTGTTTTCAGTTAATGGACTGAACATTGAAGGGCACTTCCCATTCAATATATCGCAATAAGCATTGTGCTTTGGTACTTTTAATATGAAACAAAGTCTCAGATTTCAAATTCTGTCCGTTGTATTGCAGTATTCAAACAATAAATGCCGTTTTGGTGCTGTTTAATGTGAAGTGACAGATCGCTGTAGCGCCTCAGTTCAACAGATGCGGCAGCGCAAGGCGCACATGAACTAATCATCTCCTCCACATTAATACCAGTTTCAGCACAAAATAATCATGACTAAACATCCGAAGGTAAGTTAAAAGAAACAGTACAACTTTACTATCCGTATCCTGTCTCACGTAATCGCTCAATCAGTGTTTCAGCCACGCAAAGACGTCAATACTGGCTTGTAAACAATGTCATGAAACGTCATATTTACCTCGGGAAAAACATATTCGGTGACCATAAACTCATTAATCATATAGAAAAATAAACTGTAGAGAGGGGCATTTTGCTAAATATATGCACCATATAACATATTCATTATAAATTTTACTGTTCTTCAATGTTTAATTTATGTTTGAATAAATCCATCAAGTTTTATGACAGCCACCATTTAAATGTGTATATATATTTAAAAAAAAAACGAATTGAAGTAGAAATATTATTATGTAATTGTAACTTTATTATTTTAAAAACTTTAAAATAAACTTTTAAACTTTTACATTAAAGGGATACTCCACCCCAAGATGAAAACCTTGTCATCAATCACCCACCCCCACGTCGCTGCAAACCCGCAAAAGCCTCGCCCGTCCTCCGAACACAACCCAAGACACCCTGGATGAAAACTTAAATACTTAGTCTGAAATACTTATATACATTCTAAAATGCCATATTTAAATACTTTACGTCTTTAAATTAATTTAAATGGATAATATCACCTGCATGTTTGTCTGATGAGTGCATAATAAGCGCCGCCTGCTGGCGATAGCTGTAAATGTAGCACAAGAAAAGCACATGTTGTTTTCCAAAGACAGATATTGATTACAATGGTCTGTCTAAAACCTGCATTGATTGCTTACCTCCACTGATTTCCCCTCACAAATGTTAAAGCTTTGATGCTAACTTAAGTTTGATCACTGTTAAAGCTATAATGTCCACTAATATGTTTATTTACAAAAAAAAAAGGCATACGTGGAGAAAAACGAGGCAATTTTATTTCTAATATAATATCAAAAAGTCAAAAAAGGACAAAAATAAAAAGGCTGAATAAGCTGATCTATAGAATGTTAAATGGTGGTATTCTAGTCCAGTGTTTCCCAACCTTTTTTTAGTCGCGGCACCCTTTGGAAATTTTAACAAACTTGTGGCACCCTACAAAATTAATTGTCATATTTGAATTTCTCATTTCGATATGATGATTTGAAAAGTGTTGATATTCGGTACAACAGGGAAGAACTGCAGAATATAATGTCAAACAGATATTTTTAATATTATTAAAAATGTTGTCCATCAATGGTGGCAATCAGCAGGCTAATTTCTAATGAAGAGACCAATTTATATGACAGATTTTAATGAAGGCTTTTTTTTATTATTTTTATTATTTAATTAGCATTATAACTAGCTATCTCACAAATTTTTGCTCACTCTGTGTTTTTTTTTATTTTACAGCTTGGTCATTTTGGTGCAGTAGCACGAGATAGCTTGATTTCAAACTTTGAATCGAATAAAAAATGGCAAGTAAACAGTCAGTAATAAAATAAGAACAAATAAAGAAATTAATCATGATAGCACAAATAAAACATAACGACAGGCCTTCGAATTAAATACATTGCTTTTTAGTTTTGTCAGGTAGGTCTAACAGTAGGGTTAAGATATTTAACTTTTTTATTTTTTTTTACCAATTATCCAAATAATGTTTAGTCCTAGAAAGCTATTATTATCAGAACACGTGAGCATAACATGCAGTTAGCAGATCAATGAATGAGAGGGCAGCGTTACCAGAGTTGCTCATATACCGCACCATGTTACAACACAGTAGGGCTATTGCAGACAGAAACAATACTGTACTACATCCATGTTTCCTGTCGGCTCAATGTTTGAGTGGACTTTGCTGTTCCGATTCGCATGACCGGTATACGAGTGGAGCGTCTGAGCGGAGCGCACACACATAGAGTGGATAATACGCAGAGCGTCACACCACGGGAAAGTAAAAGACTGAGCGGTGAACAAATTTTCGGCAGCTGAAATTTCGGTGCATCTCTAATTATTGGCGACATCAGAAATTGATATTATGTAATAGATGCTTTTCTGAACATTTTAGCAATTTAAAAATATTTAAAAAAAATTTTTTTACACGGCACCCCTGCTCTC
Organism: Sinocyclocheilus grahami; assembly: GCF_001515645.1. Classification (NCBI taxonomy): domain Eukaryota; kingdom Metazoa; phylum Chordata; class Actinopteri; order Cypriniformes; family Cyprinidae; genus Sinocyclocheilus; species Sinocyclocheilus grahami. The sequence continues at coordinate 130,001 of NW_015506648.1, read as the reverse complement.
GACAGACGGCACTCTGGTTGGGAAACACTGTTCTAGTCTATGAATGGTAAGCCCCCTTAAGCTCACAGAAATGGTTTGACCCAAGTTTTCAGCAGCCAATGACACTGACCCGTTCAAATAGATTTTTAACGCGTATTTCACGTATTCAAGATATATGCGATATACACGTGAAATATGCGTTAAATACACATGAAATACCTGCTGATTTTTTCACACGCAAACAACACGTATCTAACGCGTAAAAATACATGTATTTGACGCATTGTTGATGTGTAAAATTTCACATGTTTTTGACAATTTTGGCCTTCCATAGTTCTCACTCTCCATCAGCCAAGTGTAAAAGCCGCATTGCATAGCCATAGATGCTAGCGCCCCGCTAGCCGTTAGCTCAGTAACACTCTAGTAGCCTAGTTTAGCTCCAGACAGCCCACGTTCAATTGAACAACCGCGAGTTGTTACAATATATATACACACATATACACACAAAGAAAAACAAGTAGATAGAATAGAAAAAATAGAAAGCTAGTGTGTTTTTTTTTATAAAAAAAGTAAAGTAATTTTCAAAATTTTTAAATCAAGTAAAATTTAAATAGAATAGAAAGTGAATTAGAGGGTCAAATAAAGATGGAACAGATGTGTTTTTAGTCGTTTATTGAAGATGGCTAAGGACTCGGATTGAAGCTGCTTGGATTGAGTTGGGCAGGTCATTCCACCAGGAGGGAACAGTTAATGTAAAAGTCTGTGAAAGTGATTTTGTGCCTCTTTGAGATGGCACAATAATGCATCGTTCACTTGCAGAGCGCAAGCTTCTAGAGGCACATAACTCTGAAGTAATGAATTTAGGTAAAGGGGTGCAGAGCCAGTGGTGGTTTTGTAGGCAAACATTAATGCCTTGAATTTTATGCGAGCAATTTACCAAGGGGCCTGTCCCAATACCCACACTTGGAGTCTCGGACACTGGACAGTGCACGCATGCAACAGGAAGGAAGTGTGCAAGACTGTCCCAAGCCTGAAAAAAGCCAAAGCTCTGTTCCTGTCTAAAACACACTAAATCCATGCTATCTTTAATACCACTTCTTTTGAGACTAAGTGTGTATACCATCATTCATCATATTCTGGAACTCACGTAGCCCGATAGTGCAAGATATTAAGACATTTCCAGTGTAAGTTAAATTAATTAGATATTACATACATTATAATATTATAGTAAAATGTAAAGTGTTGCTCAGTGTATTGGCGCAGAGATGAGTATGTTTATTTTGTAAAACATTTGCAACTGATTTTTTTGCACTTAATTCGAAGCACCACAATTAATAAATTATGTGTTCTGTGACACAAACTACTACAGACATTTAGACGTTTATTTAAAATTAAATTATAATACTGAAAATGAAAATGTGTAAATGAAGCTCTGTAAATAACACTACAGATTTGTCCCATTGGCTAATCAAAGTTTCTACACACACTTGTAGTCTGCATGCCCATTTTGAACACTTGGGCCAAATAAGTATAGACAAGAGTATAGACAATAAAGTAGACAAGAGGTCAAGCGCAAATACCACACTTGAAGTGTGAGCTTTTTCAGTATCATGACGCTTCAGAGGGTGCAAGGAACATCAAGGCAAACAAACAACAAAGTATTTCTGTGTTATCTGTTAATTTATTGAACAGTAAAATGTTCTCCCCACTGTGCAATACCCAACTGTCAATACTTATATTTATTATACGTACGTTAGTGACTTAATATATCTTACATCTACCCACATTCCCTTGCATAATTTGCTTATAGCACTTTACATACAATATGCTATCTCTTTGTCTATTTTTACATATTTATTTTTACTCACTTATTTGTATTTGTCACTTGTCAAGCAGTGTGTACTGTAAGCTTCTGTCACCAAGAAAAATTCTTTGTTGGCAAGCTCTTTCTGATTAATGTTTTATTTAAATGTATCATTACAGTGGTTGTTGTTGGTATTATTATTATTATTTTGTATTTTTTGTATTTGCTGTGTAGTTGCCAATAAATAAATCATTTAAAAAACGCAAAGACCGCAGTTGTGGGTACTGTGAGAGGCCCAAGGTCTGCTTTACAGCGGCCAACTGAGTGAGTTCTACGTTACGTGTTTAATATTCATGACTTGAGCCTTTTCTATAGTAGGTTTCGTCAATGCATTTCCTGTAAGTTCGGAGTGCTACTCCACCCCGTGAGTGTGAGTTGTGTTGAAGATAATAATAGAAATAGGGCAGGGTCCAGCAGACAAACGCGCTTCAGCCGAGATCGATTTCGCAATTTAATGACATAGACACAATGACATAAACAGGAACGACAGGACTGAGAAAACGCGTTTGATGGCTCATAGTGAAACGGCTCGACACGACGCACGCGGAGTTCAGCGATCCACAGAGCTGCGCTGTCGTTACTTCAGAAACGACTATACATGCGCTCCGATAAATAAGTTCTTCTGAAACGCTTTTGTTTCAGGACATGGATGCATTTTCTGGAGTGTGATATCGTTTCTTCGAGTCGTGACGAGCGTGTGCGTGATCTATGCAGTTATTCAATTCTTGCCATTTTTTTCCTCGTCCAGACCTATATATGCTGCTAAGCGGATTTTTACATTTTGATCTAAAAATGAAACCATAATCGTCTTCATTGTTGGTTACATTGTTGACGACATCACGTCAGTGTTATTTGCTGGTTTGGTGCCACTAGTAGAGCTACCAGGAATGGCAGCTATGCAGTGTGCTGGTTGAGAAGCTGTACTGTTGGGGTTGGGGTCATTTAACAAACTGATGAAAAAATGAATTCCATTCCGGAGGCCATTTCTCTTTCCGTACCCTCTCTCTGCCAACCCCTAGACATGATGGGAGGGAGTAATGGAGAATCCAGTGGCAGCGTGAACCCTGGTGCTGGGACCTTCTGGCAGGACCCCTCCAGCTGTAAGAGCGCCAACCCTGGGGTGATCAGTTTGCCCTCAGACAGTGGGAACTTGTTGACCACGGGTAAATGTAAGAGCCGAGCCGTGCAAGTGGCCTATGTGAGGAACTCTGAAACGAGCCAACCTCTCAGCCCGGAGAACATGGCTTTACAGTGTCTGAAGGATGCTTGTGACATTGTGGGGTTTAAACTAGACATAGTCCCCTTTGGGAAGCTGGACTTTGGTGAAACGTCAGTTCTTGATCATTTTTACAATGCAGGTAAGTCTACTGACAGAAGTTTTGGGAATGTCCTGCAAATGAATGTGAATGTCATTCGCTGAATGGGCACAAATATTGCTTTGAACAGTTTGTTGACAACCCACGTGCTCGGTAGACACGGCCCTTTATCGTCTGTTTGGTTTCTTTCCATTTGGTTTCTTACCTTTTTCCAGGAAAGTTCTCAGAATGGAATGGGAGACCGATACCATCAATACCACATGCACACAACCCAGAGTGGAGTGCAGTGTCTTTAACCTCGTTTCCACGAGAAAGGACTGGCATTTAGAGGCATGCAAACTTGAATGGAAATGAAGTTTTGTGTGGTAGCTTGAAAATGAATGTAAAGTGTTGAGCTGCAGCAAAACCAGAGAGGCACAGTCTTGTTCAAATGTTTAAAAAAATCACCATATCACTATAATCGGAGCTCTACGCATGTCCTTACAATGTGTAATAGTCAATTCCCTGGACACCTGTTGGTTATTATGCATTACAAAACTGTCCTTATCCATGAGGCCATCGCATGCAGTGACAAAACACTCAATTTGAGGTAGTTTGATTGAATCATTTTGCAAATGTTGCAGGTGTTTGGGTTGTTGACATGTATACCGTAACAGCAAAATTTAGAAAACAATAGTTAATCATTATTAATAATTAATTTCTTGTTTATAATACACAAGTAGCATAAGAGAGATTTATCTTCATTGTTAGTTTTTTTTTCTTTTCTAAATGTTTGCCGTCACACCATAGGACACATTTACGGTATATTTGTCAACTACCCATTTGCAGCTAGTGAGAATCCCTGAAATGACCAAATAACATCCGTAAAATTAACAAATAACTAAAATAAGTGAAAGGATAGTATTGAGGTAAAATGGAGTGATTATCATTCGTTAATCAGTGGTTACTTTTAATGAGATTTATTTATTATTACTTTTAAGATTTGGAGTTTAACTTTCTATCTCTAAAAAGAAGAATGCCTCTTCTCTTAAAGATTTAATCTTGTGCTTTGGACGATTGTCATTTTATGCGACCTAGTTTCTTTAGGACTTTATATCAGAGACAGACTCTTTTTGTTAGTGCCTGGAGCTTGGCCCACAGCACTGTTCTCCCTCCATCATTTGTGATGAGGCTTTGATGTGTGCTTTGCTTTCTCTGCACAGAATTCTATGTTTCACCATAGTTTTGTCCTATTCATCTCAGAATGCTGGTCTTTCAGAATCCATGTGGTCTTTAGGTTTAAAAAAACTCAAGATGGGTTGCAGAGAAAACGTCTGTTTCCTGTGGTAACCTCGCACATCTCTTGCTAAGTCGCTGTGTTATTTTGGATGCTGAGATGTTATGTCGTCAGTACTTAGCTGGAGCCCTCAAATTCTTAGTCATTTGTTTAAGGGTTTTGTAGCTTGTCCAAGTTTCATAAACTTGGACTATGTCTATAGTTGTGGACTCTTGATTGCTTTAGATATTCTGGTGTAACCTTATCCAGTTTTGTGCACTTCGGTAAGCTTTTTGAGCTTGCCAAACCTGCACTTAAATGACTGCAAATCCTAACAGCATCATTTTTTTTTGTTTAATGGAATGGGAAATTTTTTTATAACTATTCTGCTGTCACCACCATGCATAAAAATGCATGCTGTAAACGTGTTTGTTGTCATTTGCATATTTTAAGATGCCTTTTTGGTTTATAGGCACATCGCTTTATTATTATTTTACACATTTGACTGTGTTGATGAATGCATACAGTACATCATTTTAGCCTGATTGTTTTATCTACTTGTAGCATTTTTAAAAGGCTTAAACATGTTTAAACTGTGGATGCGTAGGATGGTATTTGTACTCTGGGAGTTTTTAAAGGAATAATGGGTTGTTGTGGAACGCAATCTTATCAAAAGTTTTTTTGCATCTGATTACAAGAATGCCTACATTTCTCTTGCATATTATGGTTATCTCTGCAAGGGCTGGTCATCAGATATCTTTTTTTTTTTTTGGTTTGAAAGTTGTGCGGTGATAGAGTTAGTCTGATTTTGTGCTGGTTGAAGAGTTTTGTGCTGTGCTGTACCATCAACAGAGTATATGAGGACACATAGGCTGCAAAGGAACAGTGGTACATTTTTTTTGTCAAAATTCATAATATTCGTAAAACCAGAGTGTTGTTGCAAAGTGCACATCCAGTGGCACTTTACTATCCCATGAGGCCACGGGAGAGGAGTTGTGAATTGCAGTGACTTGATGCATCTGTTCTGTATTGTATAATGTACTGCATACTTCTTAGTGCATTTTGAGTAAACAATTTTTTACAAAAGAAAATGTGAGGAATAACCTTGATAAATCGACAATCAGCTCATGCGATAATCTCAAAATAATGTCAAGCATTAGATGAAACACTGGCCTGTTTGCAATTTGCAAGCCTGATTATCACAAGGACAATAACAAGATGATGAATGTAGTTCATCCAGATTATATATATGCTGTGTAGAACGTACTTATTAACAGTTATTCAGAAGTGCCTACTCAACGTACAGTATGTTGTTTATCTGGGTATCAAACTTTCAGCCAAAGAAACTAGGGGTGCGCCAATCCGATATTCATTATCGGTATCGCTCCGATACTGCCACTTTATGCTGTCCAAATCCGATATTGTGCGTATACTAGTATTCTGTGTTATTGTTAAGCCCCACGAAAAGGCACAAATACATTATAAAGCACCATAAGGTTTCCGTGCATTATATTTCAAGTGTTCTGAGACCGTTCCATAGTTGAATGTGAGGTACAGATGAATATTTAAGTCGTTAAATTCAAGTTCCCTCCGCTGCGGCTGTCTGTAATCCTTCATTCAGCATTCGGTTACGACAGTCAAGACGATGGAACTCTCTCTAGGATGATACAATGTTCCTATTATTATACTTGAACTGTAATGTTAGATAAAAATCAGTGGTTTTGCATAAAAGTACTCTATCTTGCCGGAGTTTAGTGCTAATTCTGAATCATGTTACTTTCTACCGGGTGTCTGTTAGAGAGCACTACACTGGAGTAGAGAGCACTATGAATTGTTCTTCACGTGCACAATAACTAAAATTTAAAGCTGTTAAAAGAAAAGGCTCAATAAACTATGGCACAGATATAATACACTACGCATCAATGTCTCTTCCCTTTGTGCTTTGAACTTTTCTATGCGGAGCGCTGCGACTCTGTGTTGCTTCAAGCGCATCATTCTATGCATGGGATGCGCATAAGCGCTTTGTACCGCTCCATAATGGAGCCTTTCATGTTATAATACATTTGCGCAATGAAAGATTGTTAATAGCCTTTCTTGTTCTGTCTTATCTATCCTATGTTGCTGCCTCATTACTGTGCTATAAATGTAAAAGAGATGCATTTAATTTATTGCATATAATTATATTTACTTGTTTTTCATTCATGTATATTACAATACAAAGAGCAATGTGTAACATTTTACCAGATTACATCTATTTACTTTTATTTTTTCCCCCACTAAATCATGTTTTTTCTCTAAATGTTTAGATTTTACAAAATTATTGTGAACTCATCATTTTTGTAGAGTAAAGGTTGCTGCTGAATTATCTACTATCCTAGTTTATAATAGTATTTTTCTCATAGATTATGATTATATATTTTTGAATTTGATATTTTTCTTTATAATGAAGTTGTCTATATTTAGTAGATTGTGTGTAACACACAAAAGAGTGATGATCAGGTCAACACACACTGAGGTACAGAAATAAAAAAAACTGCGCTGTATCGGATCGGTATCGGTATTGTCCGATACTCAGAACTTTTGGTATCGGATCGGGATCGCTTCTGAAAAAAATGGTACCGTGCCACCCCTAAAAGAAAAGTTTTTCTGCAAATTTCCAGAGAACTAAAAAATGCCTGAAAAAAGTTGTGAAAATTAGACATGACCTAGTTCCTTACAGGTGAGCTGTGTTGTTTTTAGGCCTATATTCATTATTGCTTAATGTGAAACGTCAACTATAGGTAGGCCTTAACAATTCGCTGGATTAATTGCACTAGTATAGGAACTATCTAAAAGGTAGTATAACAGGAACGACCTGTTCATCCAAACAGTCAAAGGGGAGTATATTGGGAAACTTGTTATTAGAAATATGTTATCAAGATGCTTAGTAGCTGTAGAGAGATTTGGTTTCAGGTGTCGTTCTCATTTCTTGCACACCGCTGAACTCAGTTAATGGCATATGTTGCTGCCTCATTACTGTGCTATAAATGTAAAAGAGATGCATTTAATTTATTGCATATAATTATATTTACTTGTTTTTCATTCATGTATATTACAATACAAAGAGCAATGTGTAACATTTTACCAGATTACATCTATTTACTTTTATTTTTTCCCCCACTAAATCATGTTTTTTCTCTAAATGTTTAGATTTTACAAAATTATTGTGAACTCATCATTTTTGTAGAGTAAAGGTTGCTGCTGAATTATCTACTATCCTAGTTTATAATAGTATTTTTCTCATAGATTATGATTATATATTTTTGAATTTGATATTTTTCTTTATAATGAAGTTGTCTATATTTAGTAGATTGTGTGTAACACACAAAAGAGTGATGATCAGGTCAACACACACTGAGGTATAGAAGGAAAAAAAAAAAAAAAAAACGGTGCTGATATCGGATCGGTATTGTCCGATACTCAGAACTTTTGGTATCGGATCGGGATCGCTTCTGAAAAAAATGGTACCGTGCCACCCCTAAAAGAAAAGTTTTTCTGCAAATTTCCAGAGAACTAAAAAATGCCTGAAAAAAGTTGTGAAAATTAGACATGACCTAGTTCCTTACAGGTGAGCTGTGTTGTTTTTAGGCCTATATTCATTATTGCTTAATGTGAAACGTCAACTATAGGTAGGCCTTAACAATTCGCTGGATTAATTGCACTAGTATAGGAACTATCTAAAAGGTAGTATAACAGGAACGACCTGTTCATCCAAACAGTCAAAGGGGAGTATATTGGGAAACTTGTTATTAGAAATATGTTATCAAGATGCTTAGTAGCTGTAGAGAGATTTGGTTTCAGGTGTCGTTCTCATTTCTTGCACACCGCTGAACTCAGTTAATGGCACATTCCTGTTCCGTTTGATGAGGCCCCGCTAACTCTTGCTGAATGGTTTTCAGTTCATATTCTTGTTCAGCAGTCTAAAAATATCAGCGCTTGAGTGATTCCTTTAATTATTCAGTCTAAATGCACCAAATGACTCTGAGATTTCATAGTAGTTTTTTCACCTTCACTCTTTATTTATTTTATTTATTTAGTCATTTAGCAGACGCATTTATCCAAAGAGACTTACAAATGAGGACAACAAAAGCGATCAATTGTAGTATTAAAACAACTAAAAACAGATCCAAAACTAAAAGCTAAAACTTTATAAATACTACTTATACACATTTTAAAAATAAATAAATAAAATAAAAATGACAAATGCATACAACAAAATTTCAAAACTTAACATTTAAATGAAAAACAAAAAATAAAGCTAAAAACAATTTAAAATATTAAAGAACAAAAGGTATAAGAGTATAATAATGATTCTAACATAACACTAAGCCAAACACCAAAAAAACAACTATATATGTGTATTAACAACCGTACACACATACATATATATATATATATACATACACATTTATATATATTATTTCATGTCCATGTAGTTTGTTGAAGTATTAAAATAACTCAAATAAAACTAAAACTTAGTAAAAGACCTAGACAGACATAATTTAACTAAAATTAAAATAAATAAATAAATACAAATAATACAAATCAAATGGCAGTAGTTTATCAGTAATCCTAAAAATAACACTGAGCCAAACACACATGCTAAAAAAACAACAACTTACTGACGCATAGTAAGAAATGGTTATAAAAACTGAAACAGAAGTGAAACAAGTAACAGGAAAGAGGAGAAATAAAAAGCAATACTTATCCTTTGCCGGTGTCCCTGCCCGGTGGAGTCGCACGGTAGAGTCGATGGTCTTTACACTCTTCGGTCTTCACCCGAGGAGGCCTTCACGCGACCACTGTCGCAGTAAACTAAGCTTTTTTTATACCCGTCTAACAAAATACTAAATTAAACTTTTTTTTTTTTTTACAACAAATGGCCAAGCAAGCGCAGACACTGACAAGATACGCGATACAGAATGAGACCAAACGCGATATCAGCACGTCTTCACACAGTAAACAAAACAAAACTAAGTTAATGATACAGAATAATACTAAAATATATAATACTAATATTATAATACTAAATACTGGAATAATACTAGTAAATTAATACACTGTTGTAATAAAAATTCAAAGCCAATACAATGGATACATTTTTAGACCAAATGACCAATGGTATGTGAGCATTGGTTGGAAAATAAAACCCACTGACAGCCAAAAGTGGGTAAATTTCCCATGATGCATATTTGGAAAAGATATTACAAGAACAACAGTAGATAGTAACGGTTCAGTGGGATGTGGTTTCCAGCAGACTAGCAGTCAGCCTAGAGATGCATGAGAGTTTTGGACAAGTTACAATTTATTAATTCATTTCTGTATTGTGTCTGTATTTTCTGTAAATTCTAATTCCTTTACTAATTACTGATCACATTCACATCTCTCCACCTCTTAGAATTCCACTGTAAGTGCATTACTCCACAGACGTTTATCCTTTGTTTTTACAACCTGATGAATGAGTCAAAATGATTGACTGTGGTAATCAACAATAAATGACAGATGTTCACCACAAATTTTGTTTTGAACCACATTCATTTAACAGCATTTTATAGGAAGCATAATTATCGAAAATGAAAGAGTTGTAGTGTACTTTAAATTGCTTGGTACTTGGTCAATTACTAAAAGCAAATCTCATACTATAACGATAGTTTCTTACTATCTTTTTTCTTTCATTTTTTTAAAATTATATGAATAGATTTATGCATATACTGTACATATTTTACGCATTTATATTAATCCTTAATTAACTATATTGATGTTTTTAGTATTATTCTGTATCATTAACTTAGTTTTAATAATATTGCTGAAAAATGACAGTGGAAGCAGATGTTGAAAAATAAGCATTTCATTCTACTGTTCTGATGCTTTCTGCCATGCTTGCATAGCTTGTCTCTTTGTTTCTGTTATGCATGGGTCCCAAATGTCTTCCAGCAATATTTATGAATACTTTCTGTTTGCCAACACAAATTACATCATCAGAATGGGTATTTTGGCTGGAGATAGGCCTGTCACGATAACGACTTTTTGTTGTGGGATATATTGCCCCAGAAATAATTGAGATAAGCTATATTATTGTAATTTTAAAGACTATTTTATGCCACTGAATATATAATCATAATGTAACAGCATAATAATGCAAGAAGGCCTACACACTTCCAAATGACAACAAACTTTTAATTGTTAAGAATATTTAGATCATGGAAATTAAGTATCAAAATATTAGATACCTTTAAAACCTGAATAAATAGTAAATAAACATTTTCTAACAAAAAGTGCAAAGTAACAAGTAGAAAAATGCACAAAGAACTTGTATGGAGATTTTTCCATCTACAGATTTTTCCCTGACCTTCTTTTCTCTGTAAATGAAGGGTGCACACTATTGCTGAAAAAAACAAGCACTACTCGGCAGTCAGATGTCTGTATGCACAAAGACACAGATCCCTAAACAAGACCATATCTGCAGCTGAAACTCTGTTTGTAGAAGCATTTTTTAAATGTGAACTAGCACCTCATGACTACACCAGGTTATGTACGAGAAGCTGCAAAAGACACAAAAAAAAATGGTGACATTAATTTTCAAGTAAATATAATGTGCGTCACCTGACTCAAACTCAAGCGCTTGCAGAGATCGAGCAGCATTTACTACTGACTCTGTGCATATATTCATTTAATAAAAAATCTCAACCTTTGCGATTTCAGTAATCGCATTAAGCCAAATCAAATCATTAAGCCAATTTTGATTAATTGTTTAGCCCTATTCCAGCTTTCAGTACAGTTCAAGATATTGAATGGTCCACACTTGCATCCCCCACAGCATCATTTCTGCTCAAAACTTTGTAACTTTGGATACCCTATTGCATTTAGTAATCATATTGTGCAGCCCAGTTTGGCCAATACAATCTGGCTTGTCAGCATGATGGATTTCTGCCTGTCTGGGAGCAACATCAATCCTCTTTGTTTAAACAAACTAACACTCAAAACCTAACACTGAAACTCAACTAAGACTCATTCAAGGCTTTTGTGTACCTCTTTAACAGTCATGTACTTTAAGTTTCACATTGATTTCAGTTAATTAAATATCTTGAATTCTTTCTTGCTAATAATTACCCATTGCTTGTTGTCCTTGTATTTTGGGTATATGTTAGTTAGTTATGTAGCAACATTATCAGAGGATCATTGTTGTTGCTATATGCGTCTGTTAACCACCTAAATCTTGCTTGCATTTAAATCAAGCTTTCATTTTTTTCAGCTTCCTGTAATTATAGGAATGTTGCAACGCTACAAATGTTCATACTCGACAAGTCAGTCTTAAGAAACCCCTGAATAATAAGGCTGTGGCTTGTCCAATAGACTCCAATCAGACACATTTCTTAGGAATAAATTCATACTAAATCCTTCTAGAGGGTAGCTAACAGATAGGCCTATTCGAATAATTAACGGACTGCCCAAAACTATCTGTGCTTATTAGAAAGGGTCCAACACACAGTGGCACAAAATCACATATGCACTAAAGTTGTGTATCTTAAAACCAGTTAAATATTGGATTCACTAATCAACAAGTCATTTGTTGGATGACTAGTTAACCATATTAGCTCAACCCTACCTCACATGACATTTCCCACTGATGTGATTAGTGCTCTTTGAACAAAGTCATGTCATTGCAGCAGCTGTACGTGCACAGAACTGTAACAGATTTATGTGGGAGAATTCAAAACTACATTTGCATGTATGAAATCTGATTCAGAATTCCTTTTGCGAATTGGAATGCTAGATGTTGTATTCACAGCTGGAAATGATCATCACTGTCATTTTAACAGGTTCCAAACCTGTAGGACTTTCTTTTTCCATGGAACATAAAAGGCCGATGTTCAGGTCATCAGATTGTTAGTGAAAGACAACCTCGAAAACCTTTCACATTAATTTCACCTGTTTTCCATAATTTGCAAATGGATGATGAACTAATGCCGTCGTACTTATTTTGTGGGGCATGGAAGAAAGTCATACAGGTTTGGCATGACGTGGGTTTTTTTTTTTTTTTTTAATTGGATACAAAATATGGAAGAAGACAAAACCGGACAAATATACAACTAATGGCCTAACAAAATCCAGTGGCTGCGTATAATTTAATACATTTTTTAACTTTTTTCATAATCATAAATCATTGATCTTTAAGGCGGCATCATAAACTTTTTTTAATACACTTTTACACAACCTGTTTGTTATTTTAGATGTATTTAACAAATGAACTCACTTGCATTGATCAACCCTTGAAACATGAATCATTAGCTTTACATTAGTTGACTATAAGCTCTATTGTACACATCACCTTATTATTGAAATGCAGCACTGAAAAGTTGTATAACTTGAGAAATATAATTCATGATGATCTACTGATATCCACTGGTATCCATCTTGAGATGATTAGCATTGTCTGATAACCACCACATCGATTAACACAAGTGTGTGCCGGTCCACTTTGTTCATTTCAAAATCTCCTGCCAGCTTTGTCAATGGTTTGTAAACAGTTCTATTTTTTTTATATTTAAGTATTTGAGTAAATGCTATGTATAATAATTTTGCATTCATTTGTAATGAGTCATTGTATCACCCTTAGACCGCCCTGCATTCTAAATGTCAATATTTGCATTGGCCACTGAAAAACCCTTATTGGTCAACCACTACTTCCAGTGGTACAACTCTGACAAATTGTCCACTTGGTTATCGCTTGGTTATGGACATATTTTACAGTTTACATATCTTATAGTGTCTTTTTGAGAATTTCTGACTGTCTATATTACACATATATTGTTTAGAGGCAACATACAGTTCTGCTTGTGGATATGTAGCTACTTTAACTAGACACTTGCTACTAAAGCAATGTTTACGCTTCTCAATTCTGCTTGGATCAGTTTTGCCCTCCACACCGTTAACATAATTTTTTTAAATGTGGCCAATATCAGATTCAAGTGTGAACTGATCACGGTCCTGAACTGACTCGCATATGCAAAAACAATAACAAAAACGGCTCACTGTCATATGGCGGTAAACGTGGAGGCCACTGAAGTCAGCGTTTATGTGTTCATTGGAATCCAGCGAATTTGTGCACTGGAGGACGAAGAAAGGATAATAATATTTAAATATGTATGATATGTACCCTCAAGTTTTGCTAGTATGAGCCCTAACCTGGATACATCGCACTGTCCCTTTACTGTTACGATCAAAGAGCAGGTTAAGATACCTTTTAAAGATAATTTTGTTTCCCCAGTAGATTCAAATTGTCTTCATATCCTCTATTTTAATTTGTATATGCAAATCGATTTTCACATATATTTGTGATGTATCTATAAAGCATGAAGAATGAAGAAGTTCCAACAAATCCAAACTCCAAGATCCGACATCTTTCACTGTTAAGATTTATTTGAACAAGAAGACACAAAAACTCGGGAGGTTCATGCACCCTACATGTCCTTCTGCTTAGGAATGTATGTTGCTGTGTTCGTTTTCTCTGTCATGTCTGTTTCCTTTGGGTTAACTGAAACAACAGCTCTGGCACAGATGCATGCAAACAGAGGAACTGACTTCCTGCTGATATTTAAATGCGGTGTTAAAGGGTGTTGAACTCAACTATAGGGACGGGCCCGATAGAAAATAACCCCCACACACAAACATTCAGCAAACTGTCCGTGTCTGTCTGTTAGTCTATCAGGTCTGGGTTTCAAAAAAATGTGAACACTCTCTGTCTCTGTTCACAGATATTGCAGTGGTTGAACTGACGGATGCATTTCGACAGCCCTCTCTCTTCTATCACTTGGGTGTGCGAGAGAGTTTCAGCATGGTCAACAACATCATTCTTTACTGTGATCTCAACTCCGACTCGCTGCACTCTCTTCAGGTCAGGAAGTCTTTTGTCTCAGTGTCACCAGAGTCCAGAGTCAAATTTAAAATAAAAGAGATTTTTTTCAGCATCTTACTTCATAATCTTCCATTCTGAAACGTAGAGACCAAAATATGGCCAAACTATATCACAATATATTTTTCCCATGTGATACAATATCATTATTTAGCACTATATTCATTTACCTTTGGATGGGGGGAGGATATGCTTTCACATTGCCTTTAGCTTTCCGCAAAGACCTTGAGAATGAATGTAAACAGAACTTGTTAAACTCCACAGAATAAGAAACCTTTTCATTTAGGGCCCGCTGAAATCCATTTAGTTTTTTTCCATTCACTTTCTTAATTTTATGATTGAATACAAATGTATCATCAAGTATGGTGTCTAATGAAACGAGTTAATGAAGTTTTAACAGTTTGATCAATCTTTTAAAATGTAATTAAATGAAAATATATTAATTTACAACAAAACTTATTATCACTGTGAGAAGTACATTTTAGTACACAGTAGTACTGTATTCCATGTGTCATAATTTCTTCAAGTTAATCCAAACTTTTGGCTGTAGGGAAGGCCTACAGAGTTTCTGTGTGTGAGTGACCATAGTTTTTCTCGAATGAAACGGTGAAAAGCTGGTAAAGTGGCAGCTCTGGAGTTGAAGTTCATGTGATCATCTATTCATATATTGAGGCACAGATGTTAAAATCATTGTGAGCGTCACGTGTTTGAGTTTGTGTTGTAGACAAAACTGCCTTTACTCATTCACACAAAGACATGCAGACTTACTAGCCACATGCACTGAATGGTTGTTGTCATGTTTATTCCTGCTGTGTTAGATTAATCCATATTGATTAAAAATGTCCAGAGCTTATCATCTTTGTCCATATAAATTGTATCGCAATCTCAATATGATATTGTTCATCGCCCAGCCCCAATGATCACCAAATATTGTTTAAATCCAGTCTTTAGATTCCAGATCTGCTTACTCTTGACATTCTCATCATGAGCTGCGTTCTGGAATAAACCGTTCAAATGTATGCTCAACACCTGTTGATGCGTTCCCTTACTATCAGCATTTGTAAACAACATTTTTGAATTAAAAAAATATACGTAATAAGTAGTTTTGCAAAGTCATACAGGTATGTAGACATTATTTATATCTGTCTACAAAACTAAATGTAAACCTTTAAATGCCTTTTCTATCAAAAGGTTACTAATATAATGAAAAATATAAGTTGTGTTAACTGTGTCCAAACCTTTGACTGGTAGTGTATTGCTGCATCAGGTGACCATGGTTTGGCCAAGTAGGACATTTTCCTGGATCAGAAACAACATTCTAAAAGTACAAATACACTAATTTCATCCCCAATGCTTCCTATGCTTCAAGTAGTGGAAAGCACTTTTGTAAAATATTGTTGAGGAGAAATAATGCAAGTCCGATTTTGTAGCACCTGAGTGTGAGACTCTACACATATCAGTCTTATAGAAAACGCTGCTTTATACTACATATAGCATATAACAGCAAGAGCAACCAACAACACAACACTTTGTTGATATTGATCCAAGAATGTCAATTATGTGGATATGTGTAGATAAACAAATAGCTTTGGTGTGAGGTGACAGCCATTATAAACAAACTTCATGCATCTAGGCCGATAAATGGTGCCAAGTCCAAAAACATTTGGACTGAATAAGAGCCAGGAACTGATTGAGTGCCATAAAATCTAACCCTAAAATCTGATTAGTTGATAGGATGTTGATAAAGATCCATGTCTTGCTTGGCAAAATCAAAGTAAGCAACTGCATCATGGTGTGTTGCACATAGGCTACATTTATAGTATTATAGATTTACACACATTCTAATTCAAATGTGTATTGGGCTAGTACAAGGAACGCTCAGTGTTGTGAGCAAAAGGGTGCTTACACATTTATTGGATGGACACAAATTATTAATACAACCCACATTATTTGCAGTGGATCGCTTAATATAACAGCAAGAGCAACCAACAACACAACACTTTGTTGATATTGATCCAAGAATGTCAATTATGTGGATATGTGTAGATAAACAAATAGCTTTGGTGTGAGGTGACAGCCATTATAAACAAACTTCATGCATCTAGGCCGATAAATGGTGCCAAGTCCAAAAACATTTGGACTGAATAAGAGCCAGGAACTGATTGAGTGCCATAAAATCTAACCCTAAAATCTGATTAGTTGATAGGATGTTGATAAAGATCCATGTCTTGCTTGGCAAAATCAAAGTAAGCAACTGCATCATGGTGTGTTGCACATAGGCTACATTTATAGTATTATAGATTTACACACATTCTAATTCAAATGTGCATTGGGCTCGGTGTACAAGGAACGCTCGGTGTTGTGAGCAAAAGGGTGCTTACACATTTATTGGATGGACACAAATTATTAATACAACCCACATTATTTGCAGTGGATCGCTTGGACATCCAACAGTTTCATCACAATGATCAACTGTAGGTTTTTATTACCACAGTTAATTGTATGCAGGCATTATTGTCATGGAGATCCTCCTGGCAAGGTCACACACCTCTATTATTACTTTACATTACTAAATGGAATTATGCCAGGTGAGTGGGGAGTAAATTGCATAATATGAGATATATTTAGATGAGCTCTTTAAGGCAGAGGTTTTATTACTAGGCAGAATTTAGTGGAGGATGGTGCTTGGCTAACACACGCACACAGAATTGCACAGTTTCAGAAAACACTCTACAATATGCATAGATACGTGTTTTTACCAGTAGCATGCTACATTGTTGTAATAGTGTGATGTTATTACAGTGCATGTTTAATTCAGCATACCCACTTAATCTTAAATTTAAAAAAAGCAGCTACGAACGGAAATGCAGAATGAGCATTCATTTGAAAACGTCATAGTGTTTTCACTCTTAAGGATGTCAACCAAGCAGTGGCTAACTTTTTGTTTTTCTGGAATAGGAGAAAATATTTTTAAATAAAAAATGACTTTTAACAGTTCCATAACATAATCGGACAAGAAAAAGGTACTTCAAGTTATAGTTATCACTTTTGATTTATTGTTGTCAGTGGAAATGGAAGGCCAAATTGAGCAAAATGCACCTTGCATACTCAACAGAAACAGAACATACTAAAGAATTAGTGAAACCAGTATAGTGTTCTGAACATGGTCACTCAAACACACACACACACACACACACACACGGTTATTCAGAATGTTCAGATACAGGCAATGTTCCCTATAATTTTTTTTCTTGCTGAGCAAAACTTTTCTCTATAGACCAATTCAGAGTAGACGTCACAGTTACGTCACTTGCAGCTGCGCGCGCATAGTGGTTGCAGAAAAACACTGGGAACAAGTGGAGGGAAATGGGTAAAATCCATGGAATAAAAGAAAAAAATATTTTTGATGTCAAGATCGGAATGCAAATAATTTTTATAGAATACCGTCGTCAAAGACGCCATTTGGAGCTAAACGCAGACGTCTAAATGGACATACTATGGATGAAAACTGCTATAATTACTCTACTTTTAGAGCATAAATTCGATTTAAACAATAGGTCTACATAATATTCACATATGCTGTTCATAGGGGACGTATTGTATTAGCCCTACAGTTACAGCATGAAATATTATTTAAACCTTACTATTAACATTTTTACATAACATTTATTTTATCTCACAATTCTGACTTTTTTTCTCGCAAATGCAAGTTTATATCTCCTAATTCGGACTTTATAACTCGACTTAAAAATAGTGAGTTTGTCAGATCTGAGGGAATAAAGCCAGAAGAGCCGAGGGGAAAAGAGAGAATGACGAGTTGTTTTTCCCTTAATAGAATTGTGAGATATAATCTCGGAATTGCGAGAATAAAGTCAGAATTTTGAAATATAAAATCAAATTTACCTTTTTTAAAATTATTTTATTCCATGGCTCCATAGACTGCCGCTTGAAAACCGTAATTTTCTGCCACCAGATAGGCTCCGCCCACAAAAACGTCACCCCTGTTTCGGATCTGTAAGACTATCACACTCTCTAGCGTCAATTTTGTTGAATAACAGTGCTTATCGCTGGGTGACAAGCTCTTGTAATATGCTAATCAATATAATTTATAATCCGTGTAATTCTCTAGCCGTAAAGACTATCTCTCCAGGGTTTTCTGCAAACATGATGCGCGCGCATCCTGAATGTTTACAAACCTATAATTGGTCTATTGGGCGGACATTTTGGCCACCTGAGCAAAAACATTCTTTATACCAGAGCTGTACAGCGCGCACACAAAAAAAGTGTGTAACTTTGAACTTTAATGTGCTATTTGTATTTAATTTGACCCATGACTAAATGATGTACATTTTAGGTTACCGGAGAAAACACTGCCATTCAAAAGTTTGGGATCAATAATGTTTATTAAAGAAGTTTCTTATGCTCATCAAGGCTGTATCTATTTGATAAAAATACTGAATATTATTTCACAAAATAATATTGTGAAATATTGTTGCAATTTAAAATAAAAGTTTTCTATTTTATTATACTTTAAAATAGTTAGGTAAAGCTAAAATGAACTAGATGTTTCAATCCCTTTAGTAGGAAACTCTTGATAGTAGCAATCGGTGTGGATTGGTTAAAAAGTAGGGTAAGGTATGTCATTGGGGTCATCAGGTGGGCACCCTGCTTCATCAACGTTTCATTGATTGAAGCCCACAACGTCTCCAAAAGGCTCAACGGTGTACCCAGCGTCCCAGGTACACCCCCCTCCATGCTATACCCTCTATATCCCTGATGGGCTCTGCATGGCAGGGGCGTCCTTCTCCCTGAGTCGGGCCTAAGCCTGACCGCATACCATCTGTCTCTACCTTGCTGCCCAGATGGGGTCCTTACGCTTGATCCAGAGCCAGTTACTGCTTTTTTCAGCAGCACTTGATATGGACTTGATGGCCTGTTGTAGAGAGTGACCCTTCACCCCTATTTTTCTCAGCAAACTGGTGGTAGATGTTGCAACAAAACCCCTGCATCCCACCTCTACTGGGAAGATGCTAGTCTTCCAGCCGTTCTGGGATGCTTCAGCTGCCAGGTCGGAATATTTGTTCTTTTTCCTCTCATAAGCCTCTTCACCCCCCTCTTCCCATGGTACTGTTAATT
>NW_015506648.1:82186-109254 GCF_001515645.1 Sinocyclocheilus grahami | reverse complement strand
CCCACAACGTCTCCAAAAGGCTCAACGGTGTACCCAGCGTCCCAGGTACACCCCCCTCCATGCTATACCCTCTATATCCCTGATGGGCTCTGCATGGCAGGGGCGTCCTTCTCCCTGAGTCGGGCCTAAGCCTGACCGCATACCATCTGTCTCTACCTTGCTGCCCAGATGGGGTCCTTACGCTTGATCCAGAGCCAGTTACTGCTTTTTTCAGCAGCACTTGATATGGACTTGATGGCCTGTTGTAGAGAGTGACCCTTCACCCCTATTTTTCTCAGCAAACTGGTGGTAGATGTTGCAACAAAACCCCTGCATCCCACCTCTACTGGGAAGATGCTAGTCTTCCAGCCGTTCTGGGATGCTTCAGCTGCCAGGTCGGAATATTTGTTCTTTTTCCTCTCATAAGCCTCTTCAACCCCCTCTTCCCATGGTACTGTTAATTAATTTGTTGGAGACCATAGGACCATGTCTGGCCGGAGTGTTGTAGCCACTATTTCTGGGGGAAACACAAGCTTCTTATTAAGGTCCACTTCCAATTTCCAATCCCGCGCTGATTGCAGGAAGCTTGCATCTTTAGGTGTTGTACGATTCTCTTGATGTTGGCCAGCTGGTACAAATTTGTGAAGTTAACCTGTCCTGCCAATGTTTGTGGGAGGATGTTTGTGGTGGTTCATTTCTGTTCCAGTATTGATGCCAGCTCTCTAAGTACTTGGTTATGCCGCCAAGTATTGCGCCCTTGGGTAAGACTTGTAGTGCACCCTGATAGAATGTGCCTTAGTGATGCAGGTACTTGACACAGGGAACAGGCGGGATCTTCTCCATACCATACTCTTTCAGATTTTGAGGGGAGGGTAGCAGGTCGTATGTGGCTCTGATGACAAAACTCAGCCGCGCTCCATCCATCTGCCAGATGTCACGCCAGCTGAGCTTTTTCTTCTCCAGGCCCTCCCAGTTGGTCCATTTCCCCTGCTTGGCCATTGAGACGGCTTTGGCATGTCGCTCACCCTCCTCCTGTCTCCTGACTTCTTCTACCACTAGCGGTCTCTTCTGCACTGATGTTGCTTTGTGCCACAGAGGAGTTTTTGGGATGAGTCCGAACCCTGCTCTCCCATGCTGTACTTGTCCAACCACATCTCTGAAGTGAAGCGCAGACTTTGCACTCTGAACAGCTTCCGATGGAGTCCACTTCCTTCCCACTACCACCCGGGGGGCCGCTGTTTGAATAACTGCATCCTCGGATTCAGTTAGGGTCATGACGAGCCTTGCCTTGGTGCATTTGAACTCTTCCACGAGCCCTGTAATAGGTAATTCCAACTGGCCATGTCCATAAAGTCCAACGGAACTTAAACAACTTGGAATTCCAAGCCACTGCTTCAGCTGTATGCTTATCAGCCGTTCCAACTTTTCAACTTTGGTGATGGGGATCTCATACACAGTTAACATCTTGGGAATATGCCAAACTGAAAGCACCACAACTTGAGTTTTCCTGGTAACAATGTCTTGTTTTTATACTTTAAAATACAATTTAGTCCTATGAAGCAAAGCAAATTTCAGCATCATTACTCCAGTCTTCAGTGTCACATGATCTTCAGAAATCATTCTAATATGCTGATTTATAATCAATGTTGGAAACAGTTGTGCTGCTTAATATTTTTTTGGGACCTGTGATATTTTTTCAGGATTCTTTGATAAATAAAAAGTTAAAAAGAACAGTGTTTATTTAAAATAGAAATTGTGTGTTACAATATACACTACTATTCAAAAGTTTGTGGTCAGTAATTTGATTTTATGTTGGAAACAGTTGTGCTGCTTAATATTTTTTTGGGACCTGTGATATTTTTTCAGGATTCTTTGATAAATAAAAAGTTAAAAAGAACAGTGTTTATTTAAAATAGAAATTGTGTGTTACAATATACACTACTATTCAAAAGTTTGTGGTCAGTAATTTGTTTTCTTTTTTTTTAGAGACATGAATGCTTTTATTCAGCAAGAATGTGTTAAATGGATAAAAAGTCATAGTAAAGACTTACATTTTTAGAAAAAGATTTCTATTTTGAATAAAGGCTGTTCTTTTTAACTTTTTATTAATCAAAGAATCAAAGAAAAAAGTATCACAGGTTCCAAAAAAAACTAAATATTAAGCGGTACAACAGTTTCAACACTGATAATAAATCAGCATATTATACTGATTTCTGAAGATCATGTGACACTGAAGACTGGAGTAATGATGCTGAAAATTCAGCTTTGCTTCACGGGAATATATTATATTTTAAAGTATATTAAAATAGGAAACCAATATTTGAAATTGCAATAATGTTTCACAATATTACTGTTTTTTTGCTGTATTTTCGATCAAATAAATACATCCTTGATGAGCAGAAGAGACTCCATTAAAAAACAAGGTCAATTATATATTAGGTTTATAATATAGGCCTAACATAATATAATATCAAAACAAACTGAAGCATTTAAACTGAGATCTGTAAGTTAAATATTTAGCTTTCGCAAATGGCTTTCCCAACTCATTTATTTCGGCACATTATTTCTTCTGCGCTGTGGAAGAAGTGCGCGACCGCGCGCGCGCGCAGCTTAGAGGGAACATTGGATACAGGATGTTGTTTGTGATAGATTTCAGTCATAAAAAAGAACTGGTCATTTATACCACCTGAATTCATTTGTGTCTCACATGTTTCTCTCATACAGGAGGTGGTATGTCAGAAGAATATGGTAAGTGTCTTAATCTTCACTTACTCTCTGCCTCATCTTAATTTACTGTCATTTTCAAACAGAACGAAGAAATTCTTTCTTTGCCTCCTTTCTTAAGTTTGTGCTGTTATTCATGTGGGTTAATTGTTTGATTTCAAACCTGAAAACGTGGAAAAAGATAACTTCATTTTTGTTTGGTTATATCATGTTATATCAATTTGACAGACATTGTTGATGTATTTTGGTGTATGAGACCCGTAAGTTTTGTTGTAGAATTTTATAATTAGGCCAAAAAAAAGGTTTCAGCCAACGAAATCATCCCATAGGGGTTTATGAGTGAACCTTAGGAGATTTGTGAGATATGAACGTATAATGAAATATACTGTACAGAAGGCCCAGACAACCTTGCAAACTGCAAAATGAAACTAAATAAAATGTATAGATTATTTTCTCCTGTTGTCCACAACCAAGAAAATACCTTTGACCCTTTTTTGAGGCATGGCATACCTGCTTACTACTGATTTATTCATCAGTGTCCATTTTCACTGGATATTAACAGTATTCCTCTGCTTCTATGTTTTCCTCCTATTCCAGACATGTACCGCTAACTACACGTTCATTCCATACATGGTGACGCCTCAGAATAAGGTGTATTGCTGTGAGAGCAGTCTGATGAAGGGTTTGAGTGAGCTGATGCAGCCTAACTTTGAGGCCCTGCTGGGGCCCATCTGTATGCCACTACTGGACAGACTCACTCAACTGCTCACCAGCTGCAAGACCAACACCTGGTGGGAACTCACTACCTCCTTTATCTCCTAACATTTTCACTCACTTCCGTTTCGATAGGTTTCATTTCTATAGGTTTGTGACGTTCTAAAAGCTTGTTATTCCAAAGAATACTGCAAGCTAGTCAAAAGAGCTTAGGGAAGTTCAGAATTATGATGTTTTCAAAGTTAAGCTCAAGACATCTTTTTTTTTAACTTGCATTTGCTTGTTGATTTTGTATAGTTTTTTTATTGTATTGATTATATTGTGTTCAGCAAAGGCACTTTATAAAATAAAGTTTATTATTATTATTATTCAGTAGGTGTAATGTATTGTAAGTTGCTTCAGAGGCATAAGGTACTGCAAGTATTACATACAGCAATAATAAAACAGTGCGTTGACATGAAAAAGGAAATTTACTTTTGGTACTTAAGTACTTTTTGGAGCAAGTACTTCTGCACTTAAGTAAAATTCTGTCTTTACAACTTTCACCTGTAATGGAGTAATATTTGGCCAGCAGTATCTGTACTTTCACTTAAGTAATGGAGTTGTGTACTTTGTGCACCTCTAAAAAGTATTATTTTTTAAATTGTTTCAGTTCACCTTAGAAATGCATACTGTTAATGTTTATAATGACATATAGTCCACACTGAACAGTTTAGACCAGGGTTCCTCAAATCTTGCCCTGGAGGTCCAACGCGCTGCAGAGTTTAGCTCCAACCCTGATCAAACTCCGCTACCTGTGATTCTCTAATGATCCTGAGGCCATTGATTAGCATGCTCAGGTGTGTTTGATTAGGGTTAGAGCTAAACTCTGCAGGACACTGGATCTCGTGGGCCAGATTTGAGGATTTAGAGGAATTGTTTGAAAAACGTTCTTTTTTTTTAAACTGGCAGAATTTTTTTTTAATAATAATGCTATGAGATTAATGTGTTAAAAATATTTTGAATACTGAAATATGAAAAGATGAAATTATACTTTAAATATGAAACTAAACCTACAGTAGGTGGCACAAATTGTCTTAAGCGAGTTAACCAGTTCATATGAATGGCTCATTGAATCATTGATTTGTTCAAAAACGCTGATGCATTTAGGAACGAAATTGTGTTTTGCTTGGAGATGCAAAACCATTCTGTGATTGCATTGTTTGGAACGATTTTTGTTGGCAAAAAGAGACATTATTGAAAATATTGTGTCTAAAATGTAACTTTTTGTTTATTGAACTGTTATTAAACAACGGAAAAACAAGGTTGCTTGCTTGTAAAGTTCCTTAACTGTATCCTTCAGAAATATAAGACAAACTCATACAGGGACATTTTTGCCCCTATGTATTGGAATTTCGGGTCATTATATACTGATAGCCCACCATGCTTCATGGGCTCAGATAGTGTAATCACAGCATATACTGTACTAGTGGCTAGCTGCCCATACTAATCAACTTTGCTGTTGAAATATTGTTCCTGAAACAATAGCGTATGATGATAACTTCTGTGAATGGGCTTTTCTGCAATTTGTATTTCCATTCTTGCATAGTTCAGTAACTTTTCTTTTTGTGTCTTTTGTGTGCTTGTTTAGCCAGTACTTCCGTGAGACGGTTCTGAATGAGATCCGTAAAGCGCGAGAGCTTTACACCGGAGCAGAGCTAGCGGCTGAGCTCCGACGGATCCAGCAGCGGCTCGATAACGTGGAGTGTCTTTCAGCTGATGTCGTCATCAATCTCCTTCTGTCATACAGAGATATTCAGGTGACTGCATCACATAAGCCTTTGGTTGTTTTTCACAGTGATTGTAAAATAGTATTCATCACAATTCTGTTTTGCTGTAAAGGTTTTCTTTATGCAAAACGTGTATACAGTGGTGAAACGAGTAAAGGGAGAATGTTATTGGTTGATTTAGGTCACACTTTAACAGGATGTTCCAGATTCAAGACAAGTTCAAGGTGATGTGTGTAATTTCTTCAAATCTTGCAGTACTGCTCGTTATGTGGACACAACCATAAGCCATTCATATGTTGATTCTGCTGAAAAGCAGAATCAATTATTTTTGCAATCCTGTTTTCTCACTTCACCTGGATGCTCTGTGTCACATGCTGTTTTATTTCTCCCCAAAAATATTTTCTTGTGTCTCAGTTTGTAAAACAAATCAAAATTGCGTGTTCGGTAATGCTCTTACAATGGAAGTCTATAGGGCAAGACATTGTGCCGCGATGAACACCTAATAACTGCTGTTATTAAATATTATACGTGTAAGATTATAAGTGTCTAATGGGTTCAGTGTATCCACCTTTTGCCTACAAATGACACCATGATCCTTTGTGCGAATTATGGGAGTAACTTCTGTTGAACTGTAAACATTCAGCGACTTCCAATAGATTTCCAATAATGGTTCACTCCTCGTCCGTCGAACATCAAAAGCAAACTTAAAAGTCTAAAGTCTAAATACTTTCAGCAGGCTATGAATAACCCCAAAAGACTCAGTCTTTCTGTAGCAATATTATGGTTGCTAAATTTTACTGTCTAGTAATTTTAGTTACTTAACGTGCAGTTTATGTTTATGAAGTTTATGTAACGTGCATATTGTGTTACTCGAAACTTTATCATCATTAACTGTGACACTGATGGATATTTCAAAATGTTTTGTTTACTATCTTTAGAAATATTCCAGACATTGCCCCACCCCACTCATATGGCATTAATTTGATCTGTACAGGTCTTAAAAAGTCTTAAATTTGAGCTTAAAAATCCTGCAGAAACCCTGTGTGCTATAAAACAAACACGATGACATAAACAAGGAATATATATTACAAAGGTGTACAAAACTTATATTTTTGTGCAAAATATTAAAATATTCCAGTTTTGGAGGCCATAATGTCAGCCTTCAAACACTGAACTAGATCCAAAAAGCAACAGTCTGAACACAAAGAGGTCTGAGAAACCATTACTGCTTAAGTGGACCAAAAAAGGATCCGAGTCCTCTTTCAGGAACTGCGATAGTGTGAACACAAAGAAAACTGGGTCCTTTTTCGCTTGGTCCACTTAAAGGGGTCTAGGTTCGGTTCTTTTAAAGAGGACTCGAGTGTAAAAACACATCTCACCTCACTGCAAAAGTGATAACACCTGTTAGTTCTCATTAACAAGCATTCCCTTACCAGCAGGGTCTCTCAAGCTCTCTCTCCGTGCAACGGGTTAACATTAGACTAGTGTGATAAGGTGATTTACTTTGTACAAATGTGCGTGCAATATTTCAACACCTGTCATGATCATGTAAAGATGGTACACCTTGTAAATGATGCATAATATGTGCAAAGATATGTCCATAAAACACTGTTTACTTGGAGTATACTCCACCCTCAGGACGTGCATCAGTAACACATAACCTGAGGTGCATCAGCCTCAAACAGAGTACACCTTAAACACATTTTTGTTCTGAAAAGCTGATAAGCTTTAACCAAAATACAAGATGCTCATTTCTGCTTTTTAACTTCTGGAATGTCTTGCCCCCAATACTTCCACTATTAGTGTACTACTGCGAACATAGTGTTTGGTTTTTCAAACTGAGGGATGAGTAGAAATTATAATCAACAGCATGCTATAGACTTTGCCCATTAAGCTTAACCTGTACTGAACCTGGAATTTCCTTATTAATCCACGATCGTGATGGTTAAATTCCATTTCCTAAAATGTTAGCATGATTTGCTCTGATTAAAGTAACCCATAAAATATTACAAATTGCAAGTAATGTTAGTTTTGGCATTTGCAGTCTGTGACAACCAAGAAAATTTGTTCCCAAGGAAAGAATAAGCTCCTCTACCTATAGATTTCCCCTGAAGACGTCAAGGTGAGGTGTAGAGCTTGAGTTGGACTGTGCAGTAAATGTTTGAAGAGCTTGGTGTGTCCCTAAGCTTGGCTCTGCTTTACACTAGCCACCTTCTCTGTATATCTGATGGAGCTGCTAGTGAATGGAGGCAGACAATTTTGTAAAGACAAAATTGGTATAAATCGGCTAACCTAGCAAAATGTAGAATAATAAAAGGACTGTTGGTTTTGGATGTTGTGTACCGATCATTTCAATGCAGATGATACTAATATTAGGATTGTTAGTGCTTGTCCTGTTAAAAATTAATAAGATGAGAACAGGAAGTCATAAATGCTCTGCTATAACTTGGCAGTAAGTTACTTTAGAAGTAAAAAGTATGATAAATGACTGTTAATTACAGTTGCTTAGCTTCCTTACCTAATGTTACCTTCACTTCATCAAATTAATTTCTCTCTTATTAAGCCAAATTCTTCACTACATTATTCCTGATGTCCACTTATAGTCAAGGTTTTTTGCACCAAAAACACTCATTCATTTTTAAAAACATTCAATTTCATCACCATTTTCCACCCTTTCTCAAAGCCTCTAAATTAAATAGGCCTTGGTGGTTTTTAGGTTTGTCTTTGTGTATGTTAATGATCTCTTTATGTTTGCTAACCTCTGCGTACCATCATTGTTCATCATGTTACAGAAATTAGTTATTGATGTACAAATGTTAATAATTGTAATGCCATAATCATTAAGATTTTTGGCGCTTTGTTTTAGTATTTAGAAGTTTGACTCATTTGGGCGATTCAGTTTGTTTAAAAGATGAATTTCAACTTGATTCATTGGTTCTTTCATCTTGTCATTATCACCAGACATCACATACTTGACACAGGTTTTAGTAATTGGACACGAACAAAAGACTGACTCACAAATCGTTCAGTCTAATTTACTAACATAAATCGATCAAATTTGTCCATGGATCAGACATTACTGCTTTCAATTACTTGCATTCAATTATCATTCATTACTTTGAATGAATGCTCCTATGGACTGCGTTGTGATAATTATAGAGTAGTGTAGTACATAGTACATTGAACTTTATTTCAAAGCTTCAAAGTGAAAGAAAACTTGCCAAAGGTCTAAATAATTATATTTTTGTGGTTAATTATATAACGTGCAGTCAGTTCAAACTCTAGCTCTCATTTAAGAGGTTGTCATGAATATTTCAGTGCTTTTATTTGAATAAAGTATGAAGTGAATAAATGTTACATTCAAGAATCATCGTGTTTGAACAGTGTTTTTTAATTATTTACCAAAGGATTAGAATAAAGGTATACAGTGTTAAAAAAAACAACTAAATGTACTTTTACGGCAGAATTATTCATGAAGATTTTCCTTTTTATCTTTTTTTTTATGTGTTATGAGCGTAATACAGTACAGCAGGCTTGTGGTTAGGGGTGAGAATTATACAGGAATCCTCACATTTGATAATATTGTATAATAAACAGTTTCTTTTTTGTTTTGTGGTTATCTGTTTGTAGGATTATGAATCTATTGTGAAGTTAGTTGAAACACTGGAAAAGCTGCCGACCTTTGACCCAGTGGCTCATCCTCACATAAAGTTCCACTACGCCTTTGCCCTCAACAGGTGACACTGAACATCTTACTGTGTCTTAACTAGGCACACGCCTAGTTTACATTGAATATTACAATGCTGTGTGACACCACATAATCACACTTAATCAGAATGTTTGATGTTTAATATACTACGATCAAAAGTTGATATGATTTTAAAGGGGTCATATGCTGTTGCTAAAAAGAACATTATTTTGTGTATTTGGTGTAATGAAATATGTTTATGTAGTTTAAGGTTAAAAAAACGCATTATTTTCCACATACTGTAATTATTGTTTCTCCTCTATGCCCCGCCTTTCTGAAACGCGTCGATTTTTACAAAGCTCATCGGTCTGAAAAGCGAGGTGTGCTGTGATTGGCCAGCTATCCAGTGCGTTGTGATTGGCCGAATACCTCAAGCGTGAGACGGAAATGTTACGCCCCTTACCATACTGTGATGATGCCCTGTCCGGCCGGAGGGACCAGACAAAAACATTGTTCTGGAACAGTGTTGTAAATACAACTTAACCACTGATTTCTAGTCGTGTATTTTTTTGGAAGAACGAACAAAAAGTAGTTTCGCTTTCACAACGTAACGCAGCGTTACACACACACACGCCTTGAGTGAGCGGAGGTGGTGGGCATGAGAACGGCGCGGTCGGCGTAGATATGTGGGGGCGTGTTAGAACGAGCCGTTTTAGGTAGGCGTGGCTGACTCTTAACTTTTATAAAGAATATCTCTTTGGATTTGAGACTTTAGTCTTTGCAACTTTACAGATCTTCTTTATGCACCAAGAGCTTGTAACACTCCAAAGAGAAAGGAAAAACTGAAACAGCATCATATGACCCCTTTAATGTTTTTGAATTAGGCCTCCCAAAGGTGCAATTATTTAATCAAAAATACAGTAAGACCAGTAATATTTTGAAATATTATAACAATTTTAAAAAGTTGTTTTCTATGTGAATATATTGTAAAATGTACTCCAGTCTTCAGTGTCACATGATCCTTCGGTAATCATTCAAAGGAACAACAATTATTTGAAATTGAATCATTTTTGAAAAACAAATGTATTTACTGTCACTTTTGATCAATTGAATGTGTCCTTGCTGAATAAAAGTATTTTTAAAAAATCCCTAAACTTTTGAACAATAGTATATACAGAAGTGGAGCAATGAGATCTTACTGCAAACTGAGCTACTTAGAAGTCCAGCACCTGGTTTGGACATTACTATAGGAATACTATACGAGTAAAATTGAATGTGATTTGAATCTTAAAATCTATTAATAAGATATTTGATGAAAACAGTCCTGTCCCAAACTTACGCCATTGATTCAGTCAGTTTTGCTGTATCGGACTAATCCGACAAACAGCACTGGGTCATAGTGTTTACAGGTTTTAATGAAAGTAGCCTAAAAAAAGGCTTACATATAGTTGTTTGACTGTGCATATTAAACTGCATTTAAACTATTAAACTGGCATACATCTAACATGCTTTTTTGGTTAATTTCTGATTTTCACAGTCTCTTTTTGTTCTGTCTCTGCAGGAGAAATCTACCAGGAGACAGACAGAAGGCTCTGGACATTATGTTGCCATTGGTGAACTCGGATGAGCAGGTGGCATCTGATATTTATTGCCTTGTAGGCCGAATCTATAAGGATATGTTCCTGGACTCTCATTTCACCGACACGGATGGCAGAGATCAAGGCATGCACTGGTGAGGCCTTGAGGGTGAATCTCACGAAAACATTCACTCAAAAATCTAAATGATATTGCGTAAACAAAAAATTAAGTCTATTTGTAGGACCATTACATTTTTTTGCATTGTGAGATTTTTGACAGCTTTTGTGAGATTCACAAATAAAGTTGCCATAGTAACAGGTACAGTGACATTGTACTGTCTCTCTCTCTCCATGTACAGGTTTAGAAAAGGTTTTGAATCGGAGCCCACGCTGCACTCTGGTATAAACTATGCAGTGCTGCTGCTGGCTGCAGGACATCAGTTTGACTCCTCCTTTGAGCTGCGTAAAGTAGGTGCGTTTGATTGACAGTTTGGATAATATTGGGTTGAGACTCATCCATTCAACCACTCCTACAATAGTGGTGGGACAAACATTATTTGTGACCCTGAACCACAAAACCAGTCATAAGAAAACATTCACTCAAAAATCTAAATGATATTGCGTAAACAAAAAATTAAGTCTATTTGTAGGACCATTACATTTTTTTGCATTGTGAGATTTTTGACAGCTTTTGTGAGATTCACAAATAAAGTTGCCATAGTAACAGGTACAGTGACATTGTACTGTCTCTCTCTCTCCATGTACAGGTTTAGAAAAGGTTTTGAATCGGAGCCCACGCTGCACTCTGGTATAAACTATGCAGTGCTGCTGCTGGCTGCAGGACATCAGTTTGACTCCTCCTTTGAGCTGCGTAAAGTAGGTGCGTTTGATTGACAGTTTGGATAATATTGGGTTGAGACTCATCCATTCAACCACTCCTACAATAGTGGTGGGACAAACATTATTTGTGACCCTGGACCACAAAACCAGTCATAAGGAATAAATCAGCTTTCCATTGATGTATGGTTTGTTAGGATCGGACAATATTTGGCTGAGATACAACTATTTGAAAATCTGGAATCTGAGGGTGCAAAAAAATCTAAATATTGAGAAAATCATCTTTAAAGTTGTTCAAATGAAGTTCTTAGCAATGCATATTACTAATCAAAAATTAAGTTTTAATATATTTACAGTAGGACATTTACAAAATATCTTCATGGAACATGATCTTTACTTAATATCCTAATGATTTTTGGCATAAAAGAAAAATCTATAATTGGGATCCATACAATGTATTTTTGGCTATTGCTACAAATATCCCCCAGCGACTTAACACTGCTTTTGTGCTCCAGGACAGAGGTCTGCGTGGGACTGTTTTAGGTTCTATTCCGCACCCACCCGCTCCCGCTATATATTCACTCTTTGTTCACCCGTATGTTATTTTATTCGTCTTGTCAAGAGTCTTGAATTTATTGACTTTGACTTGAATTTATATGAATTATCTTAAGACAAAAAATTAGTTTAATATTTTATGCAACACAGTAGGAAAAAAAGTTTGTACAAAAATTGTATTTCTTATTTTTATTCGTCTTGTCAGGATACAATTCATTTAACATTAACATTAACGCAATAGGGAAAAAGTGTTGCAGAGAGAAAGAAAATAAAAATGTAGTTTGTACAAAAATAGCCTATTAGCTATTTTTATTCGTCTTGTCAAGAGTCTTGAATTTATTGACTTTGACTTGAATTTATATGAATTATCTTAAGACAAAAAATTAGTTTAATATTTTATGCAACACAGTAGGAAAAAAAGTTTGTACAAAAATTGTATTTCTTATTTTTATTCGTCTTGTCAGGATACAATTCATTTAACATTAACATTAACGCAATAGGGAAAAAGTGTTGCAGAGAGAAAGAAAATAAAAATGTAGTTTGTACAAAAATAGCCTATTAGCTATTTTTATTCGTCTTGTTAAAATACTAAATTTTTGACATTTTTCTGTTTTTCACAGTAGGAAAAGTGAAATAAGAGTAAAGCGCAGATATGCTGTTCTAAATGGACTTCGGGAACGGGATATTGTTAGACCGCCCGCTCCTGTTCAAATTACACCAGAGTTACCGACCGCTACCGCGTTTTATTCGGGAATGTAATCCCGCAGCGCAAAAAATCCGGTCGGGTCCCACGGGAATGCAGACCTCTAATCCAGGATTACATTTATTTATTTATTTAAACTTTTTTTTTTTTATATTGAAATGTCACATGATATCATTTGTGCATTGTTTTAGGATTATTCATTGTTTGGAAGGTGAAAAGTGGGCATTCCAGTCCAGAATGGTGCCAGACTTGCATTCGAATATAGAGAGGATGACAATTTAGTTTGTTAATAGTCAGACGTGAACAGTGTACTTTAGTTCAGTTCGATTATTTCCAATCAATCCCAAAATGTTTGCAGAATCAGACTAATCAATTCGCAGTGGTTCTCAAATAAACAACTCACTGATTCAGTGTGGTCAGCACAGGTCTCGATCTTTTGTTATTAATATATATTAAATCAATAGAGCTGTGCATTACATACTAGTGATGTTTTAGTCTTTGTTTATTTAAGACTTTTAGTGTTGTTTATGGTAAAGAATCAGTCTACATTGGTTTTCCTAATTGTGCACACACAATGTGACAATTTAAAAATATTAAATCGCATATTAATGTTGGTATTTTCCAAAATACTACTCTTGATACTTGCTAATTAATAAAGAGCATCTTCCGTTCTCAAATAGATAGTACACATGCTCTTGTCTGCCCCATATATTATATATATATACACTAGTGGTCAAAAGTTTGGGATCAGTAAGACTTGTAATGTTTTTAAAGAAGACTCTTCTGCTCATCAAGGCTGCATTTATTTGGTCAAAAATACAGAAAAAAACAGTACTCTTGCAAAATGTTATTACAATATAAAATAATGGTTTCTATTTTAATATCTTTTAAAATACAATTTATTCTGTGACGCAAAGCTGAATTTCCATCATCATTACTCCAGTCTTCAGTGTCACATGATCTTCAGAAATCATTCTAATATGCTGATTTAAATTTAAGGGGGTCTGAATACTTTCCGTACCCACTGTATATATATTTTATTCATCCAAACAGAAAACAGTACAAACTTTGCTAAAGAGGAATGTTTTGAAGAAGTATTAACTTGGATATTATGGAAACCATATTACTAAACATTTCATACTTTAAATAGTGTATTTTGTATCAATACTTTTGTCGCTTGCTGGTGAGACTTTTACCCCCTCCACTTACTTATACATGTATAAGAGCTTTATACAAAACAAACCACTTCTATGTTTTATTTTCTCACAAAATGCTGCTCCATCAATGTTTAATAAAAACATAAATTTTTTTCATACACTGTGGGAGTAGTGAAAAGCACATTTTCCTTGCGGTGTGTGACGTTAGCCCCACTGTACCCTAGTGTAGGTAAATACAGGTAATATTAGAATATTTACTACAGATCATTTATTTCATTACTTACTTAAAAAAAAAAAACTAAATATTTCAATAAAAGGTTTCAGTATTATCTATGACTTTCCCAGGCCTGGAAATCAGTTTTAAAATGTCCTAAACACCGTTTTTGTTCAAAATCAGTATGAGCAATAGTAATAGCGATAGTAATGTCTTAGCAAACACTAATAATTAATGGCAATTTTTTCCAACTATAAATAATACATAACACATTATATAATAATATATGCATATTATTTTAAACACTGATGCATGTGAAATGCGAATGTGTGCACATACCAGATGGGAGCTTTAAGTTTGAAGAGTTTCTCAGAGGCCTGGATGACTCGTGTGTTGTCGCAGGCGAGAATACTAGCCCCGAGAAAGAAACCCACGTCCCAGTAACTCTGTAATCTATCCAAACTGCCCTTCTTCCCCAGGAGACTGCTCAACTTCACACCTACAAGACACAGATTAAGTGCAAATATTATATTAGGAGGCATATTCATATATGGGAGACTTAATAAGAATTAATATAGATATATATGATATGTTGGTTACTCTCTCGCTGTCTTGTATAATATATATATATACACATACTACCGGTCAAAAGTTTGGGATCAGAACGATTTTTTATGTTTTTTACAGGAGTCTCTTCTGCTCATCAAGGCTGCATTTATTTGATCAAAAATACAGGAAAAAATTTTATATTATGATGTAAAATAACGTTTTTCTATTTCAATATACATTCAAATGTAATGTATTTCTGTGATGCGCAGCTGTATTTTCAGCATCATTACTCCAGTCTTCAGCGTCACATGATCTTCAGAAATCACTATAATATTCTGATTTATTATCAGTTGTGCTGCTTCATATTGTTTTGGAAAGTGATACTTTTTTTCAGGATTCTTTGATGAATAAAAAGTTAAAAAGAACAGCATTTATTCAAAATATAAATCTTTTCTAACAATATAAATCTTTGCTGTCACTTCTCAACAATTTAACACATCCTCGCTGAATAAAAGTTTTAATTTCATTCAAAAAAAAGAAAGAATACAAATGTACTGACCCCAAGCTTTTGAACTGTAGTGTATATTGTTAGAAAAGATTTCTATTTTAAATAAACGCTCTTCTTTTTAAATTTTATTCATCAAAGAGTCCTGAAAAAAAGTATCACAGCTTCCAAAAAGATATGATTACAATATAAAATAATGGTTTCTATTTTAATATCTTTTAAAATACAATTTATTCTGTGACGCAAAGCTGAATTTCCATCATCATTACTCCAGTCTTCAGTGTCACATGATCTTCAGAAATCATTCTAATATGCTGATTTATTATTAGCATTATCAACAGTTGTGCTGCACAATATTTATTTTTGGAAACTGTGATAAACTTTTTTTCAGGATTCTTTGATGAATAAAAAGTTAAAAAGAACAGCATTTATTCAAAATATAAATCTTTTCTAACAATATAAATCTTTGCTGTCACTTCTCAACAATTTAACACATCCTCGCTGAATAAAAGTTTTAATTTCATTCAAAAAAAAGAAAGAATACAAATGTACTGACCCCAAGCTTTTGAACTGTAGTGTATATTGTTAGAAAAGATTTCTATTTTAAATAAACGCTCTTCTTTTTAACTTTTTATTCATCAAAGAGTCCTGAAAAAAAGTATCA
The DNA here is from genome assembly GCF_001515645.1 of Sinocyclocheilus grahami. Lineage (NCBI taxonomy): Eukaryota > Metazoa > Chordata > Actinopteri > Cypriniformes > Cyprinidae > Sinocyclocheilus > Sinocyclocheilus grahami. The sequence goes on along the minus strand of NW_015506648.1, from coordinate 93,619 downwards.
CAGCTTCCAAAAAGATATGAAGCAGCAACAGTTTCAACACTGATAATAAAGCAGCATATTAGAATGATTTCTGAAGATCATGTGACACTGAAGACTGGAGGAATGATGCTGAAAATACAGCTGCGCATCACAGCAATAAATTAGATTTGAATCTATATTAAAATAGAAAAAAGTTATTTTGCATTGTAATAATATAAAAAAATTTTCCCCTGTATTTTTGATCAAATAAATGCAGCCTTGATGAGCATAAGAGACTCCTGTAAAAAACATAAAAAATCGTTCTGATCCCAAACTTTTGACCGGTAGTATGTGTATATATATATATTATACAAGACAGCGAGAGAGTAACCAACATATCATATATATCTATATTAATTCTTATTAAGTCTCCCATATATGAATATGCCTCCTAATATAATATTTGCACTTAATCTGTGTCTTGTAGGTGTGAAGTTGAGCAGTCTCCTGGGGAAGAAGGGCAGTTTGGATAGATTACAGAGTTACTGGGACGTGGGTTTCTTTCTCGGGGCTAGTATTCTCGCCTGCGACAACACACGAGTCATCCAGGCCTCTGAGAAACTCTTCAAACTTAAAGCTCCTATTTGGTATGTGCACACATTCACATTTCACATGCATCATTGTTTAAAATAATTTGCATATATTATCATATACTTATAAATTATTTATAATAGTAAAAAAATGCTGTTAATTATTAGTGTTAGTTAAGACATTACTATCGCTATTGCTATTGCTCATACTTTGAATTTGAACAAAAACTGTGTTTCGGGAATATTAAAACTGTGATTTCCAGTAAGTAATGGAAAAAGTCCATTAAGGGTACAATGGAGCTAAAGTCACACACCTCAAGGAAAATGTGCTTTTCACAGTGTATGAACAAAAAATGTTTTTAGTAAACATTGATGGAGCAACACTTTTTGTGGGGAAAATAAAACATAAAAGTGGTTTGTTTTGTTTAAAATGTCTTATACATGCGTGAATACACTCTCTAAAGTATGTAATATGTTTAGTAATATGGTTTGCATAATATCCAAGTTAATACTTGTTCAAAATATTCATCACATTTTCTTTTTTGATGAATTAAAGAATTTATTTTTGTTTAATAAATATCCCGTCATTAAAATGTTAATTTAAAAAATACAGAAGAAAAAACCCCTCTAAAAATTCTGAAATCTTTGAATGGGATCCCATAATAATGTAATATGGTTTTACATTAGAAAAAAATCAGTTATATGATTAATATGATATTTTTTAAATATGATGGTATTATTATAATATGGTGATCATCTCTAAGGTGGACACCCAACTTAATAAAGGATATTAACCATCTAAATTTCTCTGTCACATCAACAAATGGAAAATTCAGCCAGCTTTTTATTATCATGTCAGTTATTATGCCTTAATATATATATATATATATATATATATATATAAGAGCAGCGATGCTTTTTCTACCATCCTTTTACATATTCTTTAGTTATTGAAAACTGTTCTAATTTGAACAAAACTGAAAGTCGTTAAGAAGATATATTTGGTCATTTTATAGATTCTCATTGGCTACAGAACTCTATAACATTTAAAACAAACATTTAAATACTAGCTCAAAGTAGCACAGGATCAGCTGTGTTGCTGTGCACAATCGCGTCAAGGATCAGCCAAATTTCCATGTGCACAGTGAAGCTTGGATGTTTAGAAAAGTTCTGCTGTGATTTCTCTAGTGTCTCATCTAGTGGTTAAGAGGAGAATACAATCTAATTGCCCAGTGTTAGTCCCATTATACCCTACCTATAGATTTTCCTATTCCACGTCTTAAAGTTTAATTATGCAGCTTGTTGTTGAGACTTTTCTTTTAACAAAATTAGATTTTTTTTTTCTGGCAAATGATTAAATGGGCAAGTACACAAGTAAACAAAACATTGCCTAGAAGATTTCTAGAACAAATTCTAAGCCGTATCTAGAGACCGTATGCTAACTTTGGGGTGGACTTCTTTGGCTTGGGCTGGTAAGCAAACTCCTAACAACATCCCAGCATGAGAATGTAGTTGTCTGTTAAGAGTGAGTCATGCTTGTAGTCTTTTAGAGTAGGCTATTGTTCATTTATGAAAGTGCTTGTGTTTTATGTGTATTTCAGGTATCTACGCTCGCTGGTTGAGACCATCCTCATCTATAAGCACTTTACAAAACCAACCACTGATCCACAGGCCCCTAAACAAGAGCTTGTGGACTTCTGGATGGACTTCATGGTGGAAGCCACCAAAAAGGATGTGACATCTGTCCGTTTTCCTGTATGAACCTTCTTCATACAATGACTGTTACACTGCGTTGCCACATTGCATTGCCACATCACAACAGTTACTGTGAGAAAGCCATTTAAGACACAGAAGTGGCATTCACATTTACATGCACTGTGTTTGCATGCATAAAAACCCTGGAATGAACTATTCTCTAATGTGTATTTAAACATAGTCACTCAAACACTGCCAATTTTTTTTGTGTGTGTGCTAGTACGAGTATTGACTTATAGACACCGCATTAAGATTATTGGGCATTAATGGCATGTAAAGAATGTCAGAATTAATTCTGCTTGTTTTTGGTGCAGGTATTGATACTGGAGCCCACTAAAGTGTACCAGCCATCGTACCTCTCAATCAACAACGATGTGGAAGAGAACACGCTATCCATCTGGCACGTGACCCCTGACGACAGAGTAATAACTTACTATTTATCCATTCGTTCTTAAATTCAGATGTTCTTTTGTTTTATTTGTTGACTTATTAATTCTCTAAATCCTTTCAAATCCGAACATTACAGTACTGAGTGCTGCATATGTCTAAGTAAAAGCATGGCACTGATCCACGTGCTACAGGATTTTTTAGATTAAAGGGGTCATATGATGCTGCTATAAATAACATTATTTTGTGTATTTGGTGTAATGAAATGTGTTTATGCGGTTTAAGGTTCAAAAAACACATTATTTTCCACATACTGTACATTATTGTTTCTCCTCTATGCCCCGCCTTTCTGAAACACGTTGATTTTTACAAAGCTCATCGGTCTGAAAAGCGAGGTGTGCTGTGATTGGCCAGCTATCCAGTGCGTTGTGATTGGCTGAATACCTCAAGCGTGTGACGGAAATGTTACGCCCCTCACCATACTGTGATGCCTGCGGCAACCACATGTGACGACCCCGGGCTGGACTCCGCTTCGTCCACGGTGAAAGCCGAGCCGGCGATCCACAGCGAAGTTGATGTATTCCGTCAGCAACCAGCACGGATCAGCTCCAGGCATGACGAAGCAGATATCGTCCTCTTCTGGAAGACCAAACAAAGTAGTTTCACTTTCACAACGAAGCACACAGCGCCTTCACGACATGGTGGCAGCAACAATACTACAGCGAGAATAAAAGTTACGCCTTCTTTCTTTGCGTGAACATTTGGTCGGCATTATGCAAATCTTCCCACACAGTGACATAGACATGTGGGGGCGTGTTAGAACGAGCCGTTTTAGGGGGGCGTGGCTGACTCTTAACTTTTATAAAGAATATCTCTTTGGATTTGAGACTTTAGTCTTTGCAACTTTACAGATCTTCTTTATGCACCAAGAGCTTGTAACACTCCAAAGAGAAAGGAAAAATTTAAATCGTATCATATGACCCCTTTATGTTTCTTCAGTATGGACATAATAAATTCATTTCATTTGAAGTCTTAAAAATGTTCTTAACTTGGCAGATACTCTGTATCTAGCCCTTTTAGTGCACTAATTATTAATATATACTGTTTTTACAACATCACCAAAAAATACACTCAACTGGGGCTACTAAATTATGGGCCGGTACAGAATTAGCACTCAGCACACCACAGTTTATAAAGTTTTAGACCCCCCTCGGCTCTTGTGTGTTCATTTAATAAACATTTGTGGCTAATCTAATAATGCCTTCACGTAGATTTATGAATCTTTGCATTACAAATCTAACTCTAAACCTAAAACATTTAGGTCCCAGGTATACATTTGAAATTGAACAGTAAACTTAAAACAGAGTCCCAGACTTTTGTTACAATTATAACTGTAAACTTAACACATTGTCCCAAAGTTACTTTGCAAATTTAACTATAAATTTAGCGGTAACACTTTATTTTAATGTCCAGTCTAAATTATGGGCCGGTACAGAATTAGCACTCAGCACACCACAGTTTATAAAGTTTTAGACCCCCCTCGGCTCTTGTGTGTTCATTTAATAAACATTTGTGGCTAATCTAATAATGCCTTCACGTAGATTTATGAATCTTTGCATTACAAATCTAACTATAAACAAAATAAAACATTTAGGTCCCAGGTATACATTTGAAATTGAACAGTAAACTTAAAACAGAGTCCCAGACTTTTGTTACAATTATAACTGTAAACTTAACACATTGTCCCAAAGTTACTTTGCAAATTTAACTATAAATTTAGCGGTAACACTTTATTTTAATGTCCAGCTCTCACTATTAACTAGTTGCTTCTTAGCATGCATATTACTTGCATATTGGCTGTATGTTAGTATTTATAAAGCACATATTAATGGCTTATTCTGCATAACCATGTTCTAGATCCCTTAATACCTAAACTTAACAACTATCTCACTAACTATTAATAACCACCAAATTAGGAGTTTATTGAGGGAAAACTCTTAGTCAATAGTGAATATATGGGCCCTAATCTAAAGTGTTACCAATTTAACATTTCAAACTTACTTTGTAAATTTAACACAGTCCCAAAATTGTACTATTACTATTATATTTATAAAGTTACACTAGGCTGTGTCCAAAAGTTACAAAAGTTGAAGAGGTAGGAAGGCAACAAGATTTTCCTGAATCCAGTGATTGTTAATGTGTTTTTGAATTTTATTTCTAGTGAGAAATTTGTATTGTAGTAATGAAATATTTGCTTTATATCACCAGCTGTCTTTATATTTTGTTGTACATCATTAGACCATTATGCTGCCTCAGAAGCCTGTCCGAAATAAGTTTTGAGAGGTTTTCAAAGTCATTGCCTGACAGGGCAGTGAAGAAACCAGTCAGCTGCCTACGATTTTGGACGCAGCCTGAATATCAGGCGTATTCAACAATGAGATATAATGTAGAAGCATAGTAGTCAGTTTATTGTGAACATCATTCACTGTATCTTGCAGACTGCAAATGTTATGATGTTTTCTGTGCTATCAGTTCTGCTGAACTTTGCTAAATTATGTAATTAGCATATCTGGATGAAAACAAACTCTCTCTCTCTCTGTTTTAGGGTATAGGGATCCACGAGTGGAATTTCAGTGCAGCATCAGTACGAGGTGTGAGGTAAATGCTGTCTTCTCAAATAAACTTTAATTAAGCAGGAACACACTTTATTTTTTACGAGAATTCATGAACTGACTAGACGAAGGTGAGGTAGAAGATAGCATTGATATGTATAATAAATAAGTATATAACATAAATGTGAATATGATGAAGCATTTTTTTACCTTCTTTCTTTTTTTTGCATTCAGCATCTCCAAATTTGATGAGCGCAGCTGTTTTCTGTATGTGGTGAACAACTCAGAAGACTTCCAAATCTATTTCTGCACAGAGATGCACTGCAAAAGGTATGCCATGTGTGTTTTTGCAAATGCATTTTTTCCCCCACATTTCATTTATTCTTCATTACAGTGCCAGAGACAATTTAAGGACAGAACTTGCAGATTAGATTGTCGCATAGACTTATTCTAGAAACTAGCGATGCGAAATGTATCGTCCAGTGATTTTGTCTGCTGCTAAAAGCATCAGACGTTGGATATTTAGTGAAGTATTTCCTTTCAGTCATTAAGGGGGCAAGAGAAAGAGACGCCAGACAGTTACAAACTCTTGCAATGAAAAACATAATATCAACAAACATCTCTTTTATACTGTGTAGGGCATACTAAACTAAGAAGTTAATCACAGTATGCATCTTTGTGTATTTAAAGCATTTATTTGACTTTATTTGTTGTAAATTGTGATTATGTCAGCGTATGAGTTACATGTCTGATGTCTGTGTGTTGCGTAGGTTCTGTGATCTGGTAAACACGCTCACTGAGGAGGCCTGGAAAGGCTCAGAAGAGACTGAGTGTGAATCAGAGGCTTTAGAGGTAAAATGATGATTGTTGTATACATTTGTTATATATATAGTACTGAACAACAGGGAGGTAAGGCAGCGTGTAATTTGTGTGTTCTTGTGTGCCTGCAGTATGATTATGAATACGCTGAGCATGGAGAGAGGGTGGTTCTGGGTAAGGGCACATTTGGGGTAGTCTATGCCGGTCGTGACCTCAGTAACCAGGTGCGCTTAGCCATCAAAGAGATTCCTGAACGGGACAGTAGGTGAGCCACAGTTCTCTTTTTTCTGGAAAGAAGTTTAATTGCACTTTCAAATCTAATTCTTTTTGGATAGGAATGTCTTTCATTGCAGTGAATATTTGTTGACAATTTTGACCTTCATTGAATACTATAACAGAAGGTACTTTTCTCATTGCACAGCCTGGTAAACCTTCATGTAGACTTGCCATAATTTCATCATTGTTATACCAGTGTCGTGCGGTTGGACGCTAGGTTGATTTCCAAAAAATCAGTTCGAGGTGAAAATGAAAACAAAACTGACAAATTAATTTGAATCATATTAAATTGTGTTTTGATTACCAAACATCAATATTTTAAGCATTCAGGGATATTGCATCAAATTCAGCATTGTCCTATATTCCAAAAAAAAGTATCCCATATCGAATCAATACAGTATGCGATATAAATGCACAATGTTGCAATGAGAATGACATAATAGGGAATGAAGCCAAGTCAGTTTTACAAGAAATAGCAGAGAAGCACAAAATTATTGGGCAGAGAATGACAGGGTTGAAGTCGGAGAATATACTGTATACGTGACCCTGGACCACAAAACCAGTCATAAGGGTCAATTTTTTGAAATTGATATTTATACATCATCTGAATAAATAGGCTTTCCATTGGTGTATGGTTTGTTAGGATAGGACAATATTTGGCCGAGATACAAATATTAGAAAATCTGGAATTTGAGGGTGCAAAAAAATCTAAATATTGAGAAAATCATCTTTAAAGTTGTCCAAATGAAGTTCTTAGCAATGCATATTACTAATCAAAAATTAAGTTTTGATATATTTACAGTAGGACATTTACAAAATATCTTTACGGAACATGATCTTTACTTAATATCCTAATGATTTTTGGCATAAAAGAAAAATGGATGATTTGGACCCATGCTATGTATTGTTGGCTATTGCTACAAATATCCCCCAGCGACTTAACACTGCTTTTGTGCTCCAGGGTCACATATTTAATTCAGCACATGTTCTAGTCCTTGTTCTGAGTATAACCGGTATCACTGTATACTACGGCAAACCTATCTTCATTATGGCATACATCCAATGTAAAAAAGTCTGATTACTTGTTACTGTTGTCAGGCATCATTTCTAGTGTTGCTGTGGGAGTTGTATGTGCATGTGTAATGTGTGTGTTGGCTGGGATTTAGTCGGCCAAATCTGTTTTGCCATTATGCTGTTATCAGTAAGAGTAGAGCATCATTTAATCTGAGGGTATATACAGTTTATATATAATATAAATGAATATGCAATATTCATGTGTGCTTAGGAGGATGTGATTAAGCAGATGTAAAGAGAAACATGAAAAATGCATGCAATCACAGCAATAGTTTATCTAACAGCACATGTAACGCTCTGTGTTGGTAGATATTCACAGCCTCTGCATGAAGAAATCGCCCTGCATAAACACCTCAAGCACAAGAACATCGTGCAGTACCTAGGCTCCATCAGCGAGAACGGCTTCATCAAGATCTTCATGGAGCAGGTGCCTGGAGGTGAGACAGACGTGCTAGACCTTTATAGTGTACTTGCACATCTTTGGGCCAAAATTCATCTGTGTTATTCAAAATGTTAAAAAAATGTTTGTATTTGTCTTTTGAATCACAGGCAGTCTGTCAGCATTGCTCAGGTCAAAGTGGGGTCCTCTAAAAAACAATGAGCCAACTATCGGTTTCTACACCAAACAGATATTGGAGGGTATAAAATACCTGCATGACAACCAGATAGTTCACAGAGACATTAAGGTAATAACCCCTTCATCCTAAAATGAGGCTAAACACGCACATGTTTTCAATGTGAAGTGATTATTGAAAATGAATGCACCCCCCTGAAGCGGTGAAGCTTGTATATTATTAAAGCAATATAATATTTATAACAGCTAAGGGGCGTTGTTAACACCCTTAGCTGTTATAAATTCACTGTAAACCACAGCTTCACAGGGATTATTTTATAAAATGGTTATTCCATATACATAGTAAGGTTTCACAGAATAAAACAGCAAATAAAGAGTAATGATATTAATAAAAACAGTATTCTTCCACCAAACAATGTAGCTCCTCCGAATCAGTTGTGGTTGCAACAAAGTGAAGTCTGATAGGTTTGCCTTGAAGTCATTTGAAAATTTATGGTTACCACATTTCAAGACATATTTGTATTTGTTTTTTTTTTGTTTTTTTTCCATCAGTATGAGAACCTCAGCTGTACACATATACGTTCTTAGGCCTTTATATTGCTGCAACATTTTGATCTCCTTCACATTTCTTTGAGATTCTGGAAGTGCACAGAAAAGTGACTGATTAGCAGAAATGATTGATTCAGTTGCTACTTTCATGACCTACAGGGGGATAATGTCTTGATAAACACCTACAGCGGAGTTTTGAAAATCTCTGATTTTGGAACATCCAAACGTCTTGCCGGGATAAACCCCTGCACCGAAACCTTTACTGGTACTGAGTGTATTATTTCTTTTGCCATTTATATTTACTTATCCTTTTGTCAATAGCAACTTGATGCTTCTTCTATAACACTGAAGGACACAGCTATTATATGTGTTGCAGATTTGGTCTATTGAATTTTGAGTAATATCGTTAGTATCTTAGCAGATACTATTATTAGCAGTCATTTATTACATCCATGCTGTTTGTGTATGTCAGGTACGTTACAGTACATGGCCCCTGAAATCATCGATAAAGGGCCGCGTGGGTACGGCAAGCCAGCGGACATCTGGTCTCTGGGCTGCACCATTATAGAAATGGCTACTGGGAAACCGCCCTTCTATGAGCTGGGGGAGCCGCAGGCAGCAATGTTCAAGGTCAGGCGTGATTACTGTGATTAAAGTGTCCAGAAGTAATCCTTGGTGTGCTGAATATGTAGTAAAACTATCTGCATAATATGTAGCCTAATTGACCATTTTCTTTTAGTTTTGTACTGTGGACTAAATGTGTGCTTTGTTGAACATAAATGTGAGCCTGGAGCACAAAAGCAGTGTTGAGTCGCTGGGGGATATTTGTAGCAATAGCTAAAAAAACATTGTATGGGTCACAATTATACATTTCTCTTTTACGCCAAAAATCATTAGGATATTAAGGGAAGATCATGTTCCATGAAGATATTTTGTAAATTTTCTACCGTAAATATATCAAAACGTAATTTTTGATTAGTAATATGCATAGCTAAGAACTTCATTTGGACAACTTTAAAGATGATTTTCTCAATATTTAGATTTTTTTGCACCCTCAGATTCCAGATTTTCAAATAGTTGTATCTCAGCCAAATATTGTCCGATCCTAACAAACCATACATCAATGGAGAACTTATTTATTCAGATTTCAGATGATGTATAAATCTCAATTTCGACTGGTTTTGTGGTCCAGGGTCACAAATATCATTTGAATCAAAGTTGTTATTTTTCAAATGTTTTTTGTTTTTTTTAAATCCACCAGGGCACATAGAAAATACACCTATCCTACATTAGGAAATTGTGTTGTGTCCAGAGTTTTGAAAATGCATTTTACGGCTGGTGTATGTTGTCTAGGTTGGGATGTTTAAAATCCACCCGGAGATTCCTGACTCTATGTCCACTGAAGCCAAAGCATTTATCCTGCGCTGTTTCGAGCCTGACCCAGACAGCCGAGCCACGGCCAATGATTTACTCACCCACGAATTCCTCACCGTTACATCACGCAAAAAACGATCAAAGAACAGTAGTTTCACAGGTGTGTTTGTGTGTTATATGGACATTACCCCTTATACCAAGCAGTCATTTCAGATGGTTCATGAATAGGGAACAAATTAGGGAATAAACAGGAATCTAATCTTTCTTATTATTTCCGTTGTTTTTATTTTTTATTTTATATTGGACTTGACTCTCTTGACTGTTTTCAGTGACTAAAATAATACAGTAGTGACAGAATTTGACAAACTATTGAATTTGAATTTTCAGATCATTTAAAACATTTTTATAGCTTAATTTTCTCCCTTTAGTAAATGTTACACTATTTAAAATTGTTACATCCAAAAAGTGACACCCAAAATCATTTGGACAACATGATGGGAGAACAAGTAAATATTGGTTTCCGAATTACAGAATTTATGAATAAATTAATTACCAAAATTATTGAGATCAAATTACCCTTTATTTATGGGAAATCTATTAATATCCAGTCCCAACTGTCTAGGCCAAAATGAGTGGCTGGTTAACTTAGGCTACTAATATAACTTTAGTTTTGTTACTTTCAAGTCTGTTACCAATATTGCTGTATTTTTTATGTATTTATTTAATTTTATATTTCAGTTTGGTAATGCCTATTTAATGTTTATTGTTGAAATGAGAACACAGCAGGCTTTTGAACTCTGTCTAGACATAAAGCAAATTAAGAAATACAAAAGTTCTTTAAATTAAATTTTGAATTATGTATTCTCAGCCTTGTTTTTGTTTTTTTTACAGCTCTTACACCAGGACCTGGTGAGTCTTATTTGTTTCAAAACATATAACCAGTGCTTATTTTTACTTTAGTTGTGAAAGGTAGTCAGTGGAAGTACAGTGATGTGTCAGAACTCATGTGTATTACAGTGACAACTCGATATACAAGCAAAACATAAGGGCTTGTATCATAAAAGTTTCAAAACTGCTCTCTTCTGTCACATCCTTGTCTTTATTTTTCATATTGACTGCGCATAATTTCGCTGGCTTCTGCGGCAGATCACACTATAAATAAACGCATAATCGCTTACTTTATGTCCTCCGTGTTTACTTCTGTATGACAACGTGCTGCGCAAGTGTTGCCAAGTCCACAGGTTTCCTTTGGAATTGGGCTACTTTTTCACTTTTGTTTTTCAAGTCTGTGGGCTGAAGCGGCACCAGTAACGTGATATAGACCTCCCTGGAACGCAGTTGGGCTAGTTTTGGACTAGTTTTGAGAAGCAATTGGGCAGATTTGGTTGTGAAAATCCTTCTATCCTGTTCATGTTGTTCTTTTGCACATGCGGGTCAGTTCAGAACCATGATCTGTTCACACTGG
>NW_015506648.1:80988-82166 GCF_001515645.1 Sinocyclocheilus grahami | reverse complement strand
CTGCTCTCTTCTGTCACATCCTTGTCTTTATTTTTCATATTGACTGCGCATAATTTCGCTGGCTTCTGCGGCAGATCACACTATAAATAAACGCATAATCGCTTACTTTATGTCCTCCGTGTTTACTTCTGTATGACAACGTGCTGCGCAAGTGTTGCCAAGTCCACAGGTTTCCTTTGGAATTGGGCTACTTTTTCACTTTTGTTTTTCAAGTCTGTGGGCTGAAGCGGCACCAGTAACGTGATATAGACCCCCCTGGAACGCAGTTGGGCTAGTTTTGGACTAGTTTTGAGAAGCAATTGGGCAGATTTGGTTGTGAAAATCCTTCTATCCTGTTCGTGTTGTTCTTTTGCACATGCGGGTCAGTTCAGAACCATGATCTGTTCACACTGGAAATCTGATTTTGGCCACATTTAAAACAAAAATGTGAGCAGTTATACAAAAAAAAAATCAGATTCGAGCAAACTGAGTGGAATTGACACTAAGGCATGCAAATATTGGCTAAAATTTGTGGGCAAAAAACAGTCAATTTTCTAGGGCTGCCCCCTAATAGTCGACTAATCGTTTGTTGACCAGAAGAGGCTTGGTCGACCAAAATTTTATTAGTGGCTTAGTCGCAGCAAAAAAAAAATCCACATTGGCGAAGTCACGCAGATGACAGCTATGGTAAGACAGGACATCCAAACGCTCGCCTATCATGCATCCACCACAAATATGGCTTATCATCTGCAATATGTAAGTAGCAGCGACGTTACATGGCCGTTCAATCTAATGTTAACCTAAAGAAATGTTTGGAGCTGAACAGTAGCTCTCGCTGCAGGACAGATTGAGGCGCCGCTGCGCTCACTTGCTCTTAAAATACTCCCTCATTTTTGCTCATACAGATAAGAGTAATACATCTTTCACATCTGTAAAGACTCGACGCTTATTTGTGTGCACTCGCAATAACAACAAAACATTGTGCTTTTGTAAAATAATGAAAGCAAACAGGATGCACTTTCTTTATGATCACATTCATAATCATAGCTTCTGCGGTGTGCTGTGGCAAGCTTTATGCGTGCGTTTGAGCGCTTATTACGCTTTGTAAGCAATTAAAGGATCATTATAATGATTTAAATGGTTTATTAATAAACGTGCGATTAGTCGACTAATGCTTAAAGGAACACTCCACTATTTTT
>NW_015506648.1:78216-80292 GCF_001515645.1 Sinocyclocheilus grahami | reverse complement strand
TATTACGCAGTGCCTGAAAATAGTCCCCAGCACGCTCCCTGTGCAAGCAGGTGGTCACGTTGGTTATGTTGACGGAAGTTAGCCTATTTTCAGGCGCTGTGTAATATCATTGCGCCTGCTGCACTCATGGTACGGCAGAAAAGTTCCTTGATTAATACGCCGGAATGAGAGTATAGTTCCTATCCATATCGGCCTAGAAAATCACAACTTTTTAGTTACACAACGTAACTACAGAAGAGTCAAGTTTTAAATAGGAAAAATAGGTCATTTCTGAGCGAGATGCTAACGGTCTAATCAGATTCAATGATGTATGCTAAGCTACAGCTAAAAGTGCTACCGCCAGACCCGGAGATCGGCTGAATGGATTCGAAAACGGTAAAACTCAACTGTTTAACTCTAGGGGAGTTGGAAAATGAGCCTATTTTAAAATAGTGGAGTGTTCCTTTAAAATGAATGACTACTAGTCGACCAGAAAAATCCTTAGTCGAGGGCAGCCCTAAAATTTTCAGTTGTCATTAGTATAGCGATGTATGAAGCACTGCTCACACAGAAGTCACTTTCAAACCAAGCCACTTTCTGTTGGTCAGTGCTGCAAAATCTGAGTAAAATCTGCATGTGGAACTTTTTCTCCCCTTGCGTGAAACTACCAAACACACAGATTCCTATTGAAATGAAGAATTTCACAGAGCAGCGGTAAATGTGATCGTACCTTAATTGATAAAAATCCTGCAATATTTTTACTTCTTGCTTCACCTGAAATGATCACATTATGGAATTATGTTTTACTAAAAATAACCAATGCAATTACATGTTGACTTGAAATACTCAATGACTTTTTTCTGAAGTTCAAACTTAGTGTGACATTTCAATAACATTCCTGAAGTTCATTATAGTTATGGCCCAACATTTTGTATTTCTCCAGGTAAATAAAGTCCTTCATAACCACAACATAAAGCCGCACTGGATGTTTGCCCTGGATAACATCATTCGAAAGGCTGTACAGACTGCCATCATCATATTAGTACCTGGTAAACAGCAACAGACTTTCTTTTTAAAACAATCCATTTTCTTGGCAGCTGTTCATTGAAGGCAGGGGATTTCTAACAGTTCCTGAAGCCCCCCAGCGCTGCACAGTTTGGATGTCCCCCTTATTTAACACAACTGAATTGACTATTCAGCTTATTGGTGATGTGCTCCTTGATCTGACCCGGTTGTGTCCAGTAAATGACAAAATGTGCAGCCCTGGGGAGGCTCCGGGAACAGTTCATCTGATGTGTTTGTTCACTCTCAGAATTGCGGCCACACTTCACGCTGGCGTCTGAGAGCGACCCCGCTGAGCAAGAGGACATTGATGACGACACAGTTCCTCAGGGGAACGCTGCCCTTAAGGATAGAGCGCCACCTTTCGCTCATCATGACGACACTGTGGCCACATCTGGAGTGAGCACGCTCAGTTCAACAGTTTCCCATGAGTCTCAGAGCGCTCAGCGATCGATTAGCATGGAGCTGGGTCGCATGAAGCTAGAAACCAAGAGGTAAGTGGTTTTGTTTTGCTGTATCTGCAGCTCTAATATATAGTGTTGAGTGCATTTGTACACATGCAAATGACAGACTCTGTAACAAATAATGAATGCCAGTCACCATATAAGACTCCTGACTGCGGTGTGGTGTTGGGGTTAGTTTTACTTTTTGCATATAATTAAAGTAAATGGTTAATGGGCCAGCCAAAAATGTAAGACCATAAAAACACCATAAAAACTCATTTGCATTATTGAAACACTATTTTCACTATTAGGGTGCTTTTTGACCGTTTGAATCCCCATTCACTTTCATTATATGGAAAGTTGTATATTTAACTACTCTGGGCAGTTTCTGTCATGATCTAAAGTTATAAACTTATGCATGACTGCGTTGGTTTGTGTGCTCTAGGTTGTTGGAGGAATTAATAGAGAAGGAGAGAGAGTATCAGGCCATCGTACAGCAAGTGCTGGAGGAGAGAGAACAGGAGATCAAACTACTGAGGTGTCGATCCGGGCCCGCAGGTGAGTCTAATACACACACACACACACACACACA
>NW_015506648.1:51547-76547 GCF_001515645.1 Sinocyclocheilus grahami | reverse complement strand
CTGTGTTGATTATGACACAATTCAAATGGTTGTGTCGCTTAACGAAGTGTGAATTTCTTCAAACAGCATTTATTATTTGAAATAGAAATCTTTTTTTTCTGCATGACAACTATGCATACAGTAGGGTGTATTTTCGGCATTATTTTTTGCAGTGTGGTGTCTGCTGAACTTCATGAAGCAATATAAAGATGTAACCTCGGTGCAATTTATCAACAATCTTATATATTAGAATCGATATAAGCTTCTCTAAAGCAACATTAAATTGTGGCATAAACTGCTTGTTCATTGTTTGGAAGAAAAAAGACATTGTGTTTGGGCTTGTTGCACATGAATACTTTCTCTTGAGTAAATCTGACTGAACCAAGACGAATAAGATGTATTAAGATAACTAAGATTGGATTGGATTCCATTTCTGTGTACATGAATAACTTTTTAGATGTTCATTTGGTCCTCCTCTTTGCAAAAAAATATATATATAAAAAAATAAGTGAGCATATTAAATGTTATTGGGTTTTAAATGAGTAAAAAATTCTTACTGACCAATGGGCAAAACCTCGGATAGTGGCACATTTTAAACATTTAAAATAATAACTAATTAGTATTTGGGGTGAAAGTAATTAGTTTAATATGTCTATAATTGATTTTTGTTGTAAATATGCCTGACGAGATTATTACACTGAATGATATTTTAGTGGCTCTCTTCTGTAAATCAGGGGAAAATGTATGATATTTATTTTTTGCTCGGAGAAACAAAAACAAAATTGCAATTAAATTAAACAGAAAACTTAAAAAAAAAAATTGGGAACAACAACAATTTAAAGCAGTATTACACTTATTGTTTTTATGCTTAAACCCTTTTTCGTCTTTGACCCGTATACATGGCGTTGACGTGTGGTGTAGAGGTCTGCACGGGCTTTAAACTGAAGCCCGAACCTGAGATCGTCCGACCCGAGCGGCACAGTTACATTTAGAGCCCGAACCCGAATTTTTTTATAATTTTTTTCCCACAACGAATAGCCAATTTGAAAAAATGCTGTATTTCACGATTTCATGCAATGGTCAGTTAGCAAATACATGTAAAGAAACAGAATCATTAAGGCTCGGCCAGTTCACAAGGCAAAAGAAAAAACACTTAGCAGTTATGAAAGTTTATGAACATCAGGTGCAGCGGTCACATAAATTCTGCCGAGTTTTTGAATGGTTGTATACGACAAGACGATAATTTTTCCATCGTGCAAATTATGCTCATTTTCGTCAGTTAAGGCTCGTTAGCATTCGGCCTGCATTAAATCAGACACAGAGATGCAGTGCGGTAAGATCGCATTTATTTGAATTAATTAATTATATCATTTATCTGAATTAGCGAGAGAGAGAGGGATGAAAGTTGCATGTGTGAACCTGCGTCTGCACGCCTCTCTCTACAAGCAATGAGGCTTAGTTCCTTCAAAAACAGCGATTTTACCCCCTCATTGCAGAGAAATATAAAGTTGCGAGTCAGTAGCCTGTCGAAGCTATTTTCCGTGCTGTGTTGTCGTGTGCACTAATGTGTGTGCGTGTGTCTAAGCAGTGTCGCCTACTGCATATAGTTTTAGTTTAGCTATAAACCCGAGCCCGATCCGAACCCGAAGCTATTCATTAAACTTTAACCCGGACCCGAAACCCGAAAGTATTTCGGGACCCGTCGGGCTCGGGTCGGGTAGCAGACCTCTAGTGTGGTGTGAAGCTGGCATAATTTACATTAGCTTTAGGGTTCTAAAGGTTCTCAGCTATGCACAATAAAAAAGTGGCAACAAGTAGTGTATGATTCAGTTAGTTCTTGTCTTGTGTTTCCAGCGGTGGAGTCCTGTGTAAACTCTGGAGCGCTATCACTGAGCACAGAACGACGGCGGGCTGAAGACGACAGCCACGTGCAATCCAGAGCAAATATCTAGTGGGATCAATTCAAGTCTTTGTGATGGTACAGATCACATGTAAATACGTGTTTTAACTTTTTTTTTTGTGTGTGTGTGCTGTCAAACGATTAATCGCGATTAATCGCATCCAACATAAAAGTGTTTGTTTACATAATATATGTGTGTGTACTGTGTACATTTATTATGTATATATAAATACACACACATACATGTATATATACATTTAAAAAATATTTACATGTGTGTGTGTGTGTGTGTGTATTTATATTCGTGTGTAATTTGTTATATATAAATATTAATATTTTGTATATCAACAAAACGTATATATATATATATATATATCACATTTGTGCACTTATGTCTATTTATTCGGCACAAACCTCCAAGACCTTTTTACATTTTGGAATGCTATTATTGTAGTTGAAATTGATGGCACTGCAAGTTTCTAGTTAAATCATAAAACAACATATAAATTCACATGTAATGACTTCATCTGGTCATTTCATTTCAGTGATTATTTTTTTGGTCAGTGCTAGGTCACGGGAGGGGGGAAAAACGTAGTTTATATATTTATATATGCATATACAGGGCTATGTAATGTGACAATCATGTAACGATAAGTTGGATATCTGTGGTAAATGTTTGCATGATCAGTGTTTTCATTCTAACTCTTTTGTGCAAATTGGAATTTGACTTTTGAAGTAAATAAAAACTTTGAAAAAATGTTTTCCTTCGTAATTCCAGCTTATATGACATTAGTGTTATTACATTTACGCTTGTTGTGTAAAGGTACGTTAATATGTTTCTGGTTACAACAGTCTCTGGGACACCTTATCTTTTCTTTATTTGCATAAACAAGGGTCCTCTAGGGTGAAAATCACAAGTTTAATGTCTTGAAAAGCAACAACACATCATTATGCACGACTGTATTACAAAGAGTGCAAGAAGAAGTTACTGCCAAACTCTTTAGCGCACTGACGATGCACTGGAATAAAAAAATATATATCAACATTGAGACGCACTGCAGTGATTTACAGGTCAAATATACTGAGTATCCTGACAAATAATTATATCAGTGGCTACTAAAACAATTACTATTTTTTTTAATTCATAGATAAGTGAAATAGTAATGATAATTTGTCATTATAAGCTGCTGTGTATAAATAAACACAATGCCGCTCTTAACTCTGAAACGCACAGCGCCACAGACAAAATAGGATTCTAATTATAATAATATCTTTAATTAAATCCCAACGTTTAGTTCGATGATCGCAATTTAATGAGATATTTCAGTTAATTGTGCAGCCTCATCTGTTTATTTTAATGTTACACTCCATTTAATTACTTATTAGCTTTTCATCAACTTGGAAATTCCCTCGTGAGCACCTGTTTGGTAAACCCTGCCTTGGGGCCATCATTAAATGTGTCCCGCTGATTGCTTAAGTGTTCCCTTGGGTTCTTAAAAAAGTAAGGCACCAAAACAGGTCCCTTAAAGGGACAGTTCACCCAAAAATTTAAATTCTGTCATCATTTACTCGCCCTCATGTCGGCATTCTCAAAGACTACTTTTTGTCAAGGTTTATATTTTTTTGTTGTTTTAAATGTTGATTTGAAGTGTAGCTTTTTGCATTATTATTACTACATTCGAACCTGAACACAGAAAGCAGTTTGTTACACAAAACATTAAAATTCTATAAAAAATGTAACAAAAATAAACAGGAATGCTTTATCAGAGCTTGATCCTTCTGGGTCTGATCTGATTTTAACCTCTTATTTCAGTCTTCTGACTCATTTTGGCTATATGGTTATAGCCATAACAATTCATTTGAGCAGGGGTGTGAAGTAACGAATTACAGATACTCACGTTACAGTAATTAAGTAGTTTTTATCAGTAATTGTACTTTTTTGAGTAGCTTAAAAATTGTGTACTTTTACTTTTACTTGAGTACATTTTAAGTGATATATCGGTACTTTTACTCCGCTATTTTCCTTCGTTTGTGGTCTCTCTCTCGCGTGCGTTCTGCAGCGGTCACTTGGATAAGTCGTTGTTGCTTGTGGAACTTGTTGACTTTTGATGAGTTTGAGCGCGTAATGCGTGCTGTGAAAAAGTGTGTTGGAAACCCAAATTGAGGACCAATCTGCACCTTATTGGCGTTAATATACTGCATCTGTGCCAGCGCGTGATGTAATAAAACTGCAGCTCGTTAATAAACTTTAAAAAAAGTTTTTTTTAGCCATTTTATACAATCCGCCTTCATTTAGCAAGTGCACTCTCGCATACACCATTTTTAAGTTCAACACTTTTTGTTCCATTCAGTTGTGTATGCTGCTGATTCACCGAGACCGCCGCGGCTCAGCAAAGAGACATGCGTGTGTGTGTATTCCCCAGAAATACTTCGCTATTTAATGCATTTTTCCTTACAAATTGTATTATCAGCATAACAATTTGAGTAAATGTGTGAAAGGTATGGCATGATGCCATCCTTCTAGAACAATGTGCATTTATGTTAAAATTGTAACATAAATGATCAAGTTTAGTTATTCTTATTTCTTTATTGCAAAACGCTAAAACTGGCACCGTTTTGGAGAGAAATGGGCTCTCATTTGAACCCATATCATGGTGTGTGATACTGAACTGAGTTTCTAATGGTGTTTGTATTTGCACTGTTCTAAATATTAATATTTTATGTGCAACAACAGCATGCTGTTTCAGTGGCCTTACACATGATTTTAAATCTATTTTTTCAAACTTTATGATTTAAATGGGGATGATTGTACTGAGGATAACTTTCATCTTTTCTTCAACTGAATACTGTTTCTGTGCTGTTTTGATGTATTTTAAGGAGTTGGCAGTCAAAATTAAAACTGCTGGATGATAGATATTCTTCATTCTTTATGACAAACAAGATAATGTGAATTACAGAATGTACAGCGTTTTTAAAATGTATCAATTGCGGTGTACAGCGTTTATTATGAGGGGGTAGAATCCACAGCTCAGTACTCACTACTCAATACTCATGAGTACTTTTAAATAGGCTACTCTTTTACTCTTCCTCAAGTAGTTTTTTGGACAAGTACTTTTACTCTACTCACACTACATTTTTGGGGAGGTAATGGTACTTTTACTTGAGTATATATTTTTCAGTACTCTTTCCACCACTGCATTTGAGTATGTATAATTCTGTATGTGTGTGTGTAAGGGGATGTATCTGTTTTACACTCTTGATGTTTTAGAGTGTAACCTCTTCCTTGCTGTCCACTTTTTTTCCACTGCATTGTAGTCGAATTATTAATTTTATTTTACGTAGTTGCAGTGTTACAGTCACACCAGTTCATAGGTGTGTGTGTGAGGGGTTTGTAGATTGTGTACACAAAAATGTTTGATGTATTTTTGATCCCCCCCCCATTTCCCATTCATTTCGTGTCGGTCATTTTTGACCGTAGACCATGAGTGTGACTATTTTTTTTACGACCACTTAGCTTTTTCGAATCATGCCCTCAATTTGTGCGTGTGTTCACATACCAAGTGCCATAAAAGTCACCAAGTTTCACCAAGACCGCACAAGGTTAAAGCCGTGTTGAGCAATGTATATTGTGAAAAGTGATACAAATGAAATGAATATATGAATAACTATGTTTACAAATTTTACACCCTTCTTTTTCTTCATTTAGTGTTTTTGCAGCTTTGCACTGATTTGAGGGCATGGCAGAGATCATGGTAGAAATGGCCTCTTCTATTGCTGCGCTTTCTATTGTAAGCAAGCTGTTACTAGAGAGCACATCCCAAAGAAAAGACCGTGAACCTGGACAAATATGTTGGTGCACTGCAGCTGAAGGAGGTGTGTATGAGAAAGCAGAACCACAAAAGAAGAGGAATCAGGCTTTACAGTGCAGTAGAAAGATCCCTGCAAAAGCGTCTTCTGAGACTGTGAAGAGAGCTGGATTCTGAGGAGGGCTTGTCTTCACTGAAGGGGTTTCTGCGAGGAGCATCTCAATGGAAATGGGGTTCAGCCAAGTCTCTCGACTGACTTAGTGTCTCATGGTTTCTCAGCCTGCACTTTCTCCAACGTTTAAATGTTTGAAGCATTGAAGCGATGCCACTTTTTAAGTCTCTAGTCTCTTACAAAGACAACAATAAAGAGTCATTTCTTTGTAAAAGGTGAGGATATATTTGACATGTTATTCCCAGGGGCAACCCTAATCAAACGCAGCTTGTTCATGCGTGTTTAATGAGATGTTTACAGGTTTGTTTATTTGTATTTTATTTTATTTTTTACAAAATCTGAATACAAGAAAAGTGGCATTAGGTAGCATACAAAAAAAAATGAATCTGGCATGGAAGGCTCAACACAACAGAGCCATATTAATTCCAGACAAAACATATAGCGTTACAAGAAACCCAATAAAACATCAAATGAAATAATAATATAAAGAAAATATAATTACAACACCTTATATAATACAAACAAATTAAACCGTTTCAGTGTCTCTTGATTTTTTCATTTTGCTAAGGGCATCTGAGAAATGTCTAAATGCATTAAACAAAGGAGGAGACTTCAAAGATCTGCATTTATGCATGAAGTGTTGTACCAAAGTTGTGACGTCACACCCGCGGCTCTTCGCACTGCGCATGCGCGTCCGTCCGGCGCATGTTGATGACACTGGCGCAACATGGCGGTGCTGCTGGAAACAACGCTTGGGGATATCGTGATCGATTTATACACAGAAGAGAGGCCGAAAGGTGATTAATAATAGCATTTATAACAGACGACGGGTTTAAACGTACCTTGTATGACACACGCATGATCATTTAATACAATCAAGAACGCTACATGTGATAAACATGGTATATATCGTTCCTACAGAAAGCAAGGTACTGAACGATAACCAGAGTTGTTCTTCTAATTTGCAGCGTCGCTGAACTTCCTGAAACTGTGCAAAATCAAGTATTACAACTACTGTCTGGTTCACAATGTTCAGGTAATCTCTTGCATTCTGTGAGCATTGCAGATGTCATGTTACACCTTTATAATATCATATTTGTTAAAGATTTTAGGTTTATTTCCTTTAAAGCCATTATTAGGTCATGCACAAAATGCTCGCATTTCAATTGGAAGTACAATTTTGAGTTCTGAGAGTTACACTCCTGGTAAAATTGCGTTATGGTATGATAATGCATGTAATGCAGCGTTATTGCACACATGGCTGCAAGCTGAGGTTGTGTGAGGCAGTGAGGTTAGCATATGAAGATGCTGCATCTGTTGCATCCCCCGCTGCAGAGAGATTTCATCATTCAGACGGGTGACCCCACCGGCACGGGGCGAGGAGGAGAGTCTGTGTTCTGGTGGGGATCATTAATGCATTCATTTAATTAAATATTATCTGTGCTAGCTGAATGCACATGCGTGTATTGTGTGGTGACGATGTCTGTGTGTTTGTAGCAAGCTGTATGGCGACCAGGCACACGTTTTTGAACCTGAGAAGATGCCTAGGATCAAGCATAGAAAGAAGGGGACGGTGTCTATGGTGAACAATGGCAGCGACCAGCATGGCTCTCAGGTTAGTTGTGAACACATTTAATACACAAGTGTCACTGTCAGTATTGTTTATGGGCTTTGAGTATGATTGATTAGTTATTGTTTTCATTTGGTTCCCAGTTTCTGATCACCACAGCAGAGAATCTGGATTATCTGGATGGTGTTCACACTGTGTTTGGAGAGGTCTCGGAGGGTATGGACGTGCTTGCTAAAATCAATGAGACCTTTGTAGACAGCGACTTCATCCCTTACCAGGACATCAGGTAGGACAACGTTTTTAGAGAGCGAGAGACTGACCCACACCATTTTTTTTATTATATGATATGATAACTGAGATCCTGTCAGAAAATATCCCTTCTGTCTGGTAACAGAACTAGAGGTCGACCGATACTGGATTTTGCCGATACCGATAGCTAGGTTGGACCACACTGGCCGATACCGATTAATGAACCGATAGTTTTAAAATTGATACTGAACAAAAACTAAAATAGTGCTTTATTAACAAAAACAGTACTGAACCTTAGTAGTAGTACTGAAAATAATAATAATAATAGTAATAGTAAATGTTGAAATTAACGCATTCTAACAAAGAACAATACTTACACAGCTTTCATTAATCTTAATGCTACAAATGGACTCTTATTTTAAAGTGTTACCATTTCATTTCAACTGTCATGCTTAAAGATGCACATCTTTAAATATATACACAAAGGCTATAGCATTAAAATTATATACATATGGATATTGTATGTATACCCTCACACTTTAACTGCTTCTATTCTTGAACACTTGATGATTATCTAATCAAAATAAAAGTGCAGCGCTGAGTCTAGGAGAACTCACCGGTATCACACACACTCCGCGTTCAACTCGAGCAGCGGTCTAAAACAGTTTATTTAATCACCAAACGGACACAAGTTTACTTCAAGAATGAACAATGAGGTATAGAGGAGTTTGAAGTTCAGTGTTTAAAAAACGGAGCAAACGGAAAGAGAAAGCGCGACCGATATTATAGCTCTGTAAATGAAGCACACAGACTTTATTAGAGCCACAGAAAGACAAACGCTTTGCTGAAAATGCACAATACACAATTCATTATGTACATTAACAACGATTCGGGACCAATATAATGTAATTTAAAGGAAAGCTATGTGAATGGCGCTCTGTGGCGCGGCAGGATTTTCTGTCGGGATTTTCTGCAGGATCACGTGTCTAAACAAGTAGCATGTGCGGTCAGTGATTTTAACCACTAGAGGCCGCTTCTCGCACCGCGTAATGACAGCAGACCCTTCTCAGACGCTCTAGCAAACTATTGGCATGGATTTTTGCCGATAACCGATAGTTCCAGCAATCAACTATCGGTGCCGATTAATCGGCAAAACCGATACATCGGTCGACCTCTAAACAGAACCACTAGTCAGCAAATTTGTCTCATAACCAAAACCTGTTAACAGCAAGTCTTGTCTGGCACCCAAAATATCCAAAACTGTATTAACAGTCTTCTATCAGCCAAGAAGTTGACTGAGCGAAGCCAGTGAAGAGCAGAAGCAGGAGATGAAGTGATGATGATTAAAAAAAAGCCCCTGCACGATTAAACTAAATCTGTTACGAATAAAGTGTAAAGTGTCGATTGCTGCATTCAATTTAGATTTGCTCATGTTGCATCCTATTTCTTTTTACACTTTCTTACAGCGTTGCGCATTATAACCAATCACACACGATTCCGTTGAGTGTATGAGTGCAATACATGACACCCATATCTGGTACTTGCATGAAAAGACGGTTTTGTGATGTTTGTAGTTTATATATTACACGAATATTAGGCTACTTTTAGCCTTACCCTGGAGTTGGCTTACCCTGCGCCTATGGGAGCAGAGTTTATTATTCATATAGTGTTTGAGTTAGTAAGTTCAAATTTGTGTCTGTGAATCGTTCAAGAGTCTATTTCAGTTGTGATTCAAAACGTTGATTCAGCAGTTGGTTTGTGTCATCACACATGTTTTACTTTTAAACAGCAGTTAATAGAGAGGATGTGTTAATATTGGGGAAGGTACATTATAAACACAGTGTTGCCATTTTCTCGGTTTTTGCACCAAACAAAGCCACGGCAGAATTACCTGTTGCATGTCTTCAAACAACTCACAGTAGTGACCTTCCAGAATTAATCTGTGTTTTAAAGGAGACATATTATGCCCCTTTTTACAATATGTAATATACAGTAAGACTCTAGTGTCCCCAGAATGTGTGTGTGAAGTTTCAGCTCAAAGTACCCCACAGATAATTTATTATATCATTTTGAAAATGCCTATTTTGAGTGGAAGCAGAAACTAGCTGTTTTTCGTGCCTGTATCTTTAAATGCAAATGAGCTGCTGCTCCCCCGCCCCCTTTTCTAGAATAGAGCTGCGCCTTTACAGCTCGGGCCTGCTAAAAACATCTGTTTTGGTTCTGATTATCATGTTTATCGTGTTGAAATCATGCGTTTTAAACCATATGAGTTTAAACTTCTGATATACGGTTTTCTGAGCGCACACATCCGAAGCACACGCACAGAAAGCGGCTGTCACAGCATGCGAGTACTAAACTAATTTCTCATGCACACACAAGTTTGTTAAAAACACACACGAGTTACAAAAACAGTCGGTTATGTATGGGATGATATTAGGCTCAAAATGATTAAAAGATGCACGCACAATTATCCATGTACTGCATAAATTTTATACATGTATCTTACTAACCACAAACAGATACCTTTCAATTTGATTCTGTGGAATTCAGGATTAAATGATTGTGCAGGGATTTGTATAAATACAGACATGTTTGCAAATAAAAATGTTCTGTTCTGCATTAATATATCATAAATTGCTCATGCAAAAAGGAAGCCGTGCATATGTGGATCAGGTGACACGCGTGCATTAATTGACGTCTAGTTCGAGTCAATCTTGTTCGGTTCATTTGGATTTTGAGACTTAATTTTCGCAGTTACAGCATTTCACGTCCCCCCCCCCCACACAACTACCAACGAACAAGGCCCAGTGCAATTCATTAATGTGTACACGATTTGAAAAATTCGCAAATGTGCGTCACTACACTGAAACAAATGCTTTTCTACCGGTGTCTGCAGAGTTAAGAATTACATTCATGTGCAGCATTTTGTTCAAATAGAGACATATTTGTGAATACAAATGTTACAGTTTGTATTAAAGTATCATAATCTGTGCATGTAGCGATTAAAATGTGCATTTGTGGATCAGGCGACGCGCGTGCATTCATTCACGTCCCTTCTGAGTCGATTCTATTTGATTAATTTGTATTTTGAGACTTTCGTTTCTGTAAACTGCGAAAATGAAGTTTCAAAATCCAAATGAATTTATACAAATCCCTGCACAATCATTTAATCCTGAATTCCACAGACTCAAATTGAAAGGTATCTGTTTGTGGTTAGTAAGATACATGTATAAAATGTATGCAGTACATGGATAACTGTGCGTGCATCTATTAATCATTTTGAGCCTAATATCATCCCATAGTTATGTCTGTGAAGGTAAACAGCTGGGAAATAAATAGCATGTTTATTTTAGATCTGTGTGGCAGCAGCAATATACAGTAAATAAATCAATAAACCCACTGCTCTGTTGTCTCCTCTGAGGCTGGGACTCTAAACAGTGTTCTGTGCTCGTCTGTTCAGCCAAACACAGAACAGTTAGCATGCTTCGCTCAAACTTTCTCCATGACATTAGAGCTGGTACACCGTTGTCGCTTGTGAAATCACAATGATGGCGCTGTGGGTGGACACTTACAGATGAAGGGGCGGTAATATTATAATGAGATCCCTTTGCCGCGTCACCAAGGGAGTGAAATCAGATGCGCTGGTTTTCTTGCAGAAAAAGGCTTCCCAAAACAAAGTTACCAGGTTAATCTTTTTCAGGTTTCCTTGGTTGGTAGATGCACCGGGGACCCGATTATAGCACTTAAAACCTAGAAAAGTCAGATTTTTCATGATATTTGTCTTTTTTCTCTATCAAATCTTTTAGTAATCATCATATATCATTTGAATATATCAATAGAAGTAATATTGACAGAGAAATCTAGACATTTGTGTCAGAAAAATGCATTTAAAAAAATTCAATGGAGTTTGGATGGCACCCGGTGGCTGTTTGTGGTATAACGCCCTAAATAAAATCGCACAGGAGCCTCAATTTTTTTCATATCAACTTCAAATTTGGAACATAACTTATTTAGACATAAGGCTATAATTTTATACCAATTTTAGAGTAAAAGCTGATATGTAAAATATTTATTATATATAAAATAAAATTAATATAGTGCATTTTCTTTATAGTAAATTTAAACTACTATAACTTTTTGATACTTAATTTTTTTTTGACAAAATTCCACTTTTTCGATAATTTACTGATTTTTTCTTTAAAAAGAGACCAACCGTATGTCTGTATTCCAAAGTGTTCATAAATTACAACAATTTAAGTTTGGATAGTGCACCTGTATGCCTATTTTAAAAAATGGGGGGGGGGTGACAGTTAAGGGGTTAAAAGTGCTCTGTTCTTCATTCTAATGTGAATAATCCACGCTTGCGCGTTTTTTCAGAGTGGTCGGATTGGAGCAGATGAGGTGATAAACGATGAAGAGGGGAGAGACGCTGAGGAGCTGGATGAACAGATAAAGGACAAGGAAGCAAAGACGCAAGCCATTTTACTAGAGATGGTAAATTTCATCACTTACACATTAACACATAACATATAACTTCAACTTGTATTTATTTATATAGCACATTTAAGGGCAACTTTGTTGCCCAAAGCGCTTCACAAACATTAAGAATAAAAATCAAACACACACACATAACTTACACACAAATAAAACCCTACTTCAAAAGCCAGACTAAAAAAAATGTGTCTTCAACTGAGACCTAAAATCCTCTATAGAAGATATAAACACACAGACATCACTCACTGTGGACATCTCTTTCATGATCTGAACGTTTGTTTCTTGTTAAAGGTGGGCGATCTGCCAGACGCAGATATTAAACCTCCAGAGAACGTGCTGTTTGTGTGCAAGCTGAACCCAGTGACCACAGATGAAGATCTAGAGATCATCTTCTCACGTTTCGGAGCCATTAAATGGTGAGATAATAGAAAATGTCCCCGCTGTATTACTTCCAATGGTAGTCTGACTCATAGTTGTGGTTAAACAGTGTGGGTAATGATTAGGGCTGTTCACTGACCACATGTTTGGACCTCTGCAAGGGTTGCTCCAAGAGCTCTCTTAAACAAAGCATTTAACTGGGGACTTTGTTCTTTTCCCGTTATGCACACTCTCTCATTAAATGTCACATTAATTTCACATTTTTTTAGTTTAGGGAGCAGTTCTCACTATTAACCAGTTGCTTCTTAGCCTGCATATTACTAGCATATGGAGTGTTTATTAGTACTTGTAAGGGTGCCTTATTCTGCATGAGCATATTTTAGATCCCTTAATCCGACCGCATACCTAAACTTAACAACTACCTTGCTAACTATTAATAAGCAGCACCTTAGGAGTTTATTGAGGCAAAATCATAGTTAATTGTTTAGTTAAGAGTGAGAATTGGACCCCAAACTAATGTGTGACATTTTATAAACAGACTTGAAGTGTATAAGCACAGTAAAAGTCTTTTTTTGTGCGCAGGTGTTATTCTGACTATGCCATATGTTTATTTTTTTATGCATTTGTTTATTAATTTCATCCTGCAACACATTCTGCTGGTACAGTTTTAGCAGTAGGCTGTATGTATGGAGTGTCATAACTGTGTGGAATACTGTATCCCACAATGCAGTGTGCTCGTCATGACCTTCCAAATATTTCATTTGAACTGGAAATAATATCAACTTCTTGAGTGCACAACACTGCATAAAAAATGCTTTACTTCTGAGATAGGATGCAACCAGCTGAATGAAACATGCAGCATAAAGAGGTTATGTGACTGTGAAGGCCACTAAAATACTGCTGTTTGAATATTGTTTCACATAGTTGTTTAATAGTAGGCACTAGGTAGAGTGTCATGTCTAGTGAGCAAGTGCTAGTATTAAGTTCTGACCATAGCTTGTGCCTTAATCTTACTGTGTGTGTGTGTGTATATGACTTTGATCTGACATGTTAATGTTCATTTGCAGTTGTGAGATCATCAGAGACTGGAAAACAGAAGAATCCTTGTGCTATGCTTTCATTGAGTTTGAAAAGGTTTGTAAAGTCTGTTCTGTGTATCTGCCATCTTTGGAAAAAAAAAGTGCAAAGTTTCTGAGCAAGCTGTTAAAATCCAGCTGCCAAGTTTTGAAAAGTTAGACAAGAATGGTTACGCAGAAGTTATACATCCAAATTCGCATGCGCACATTTTTAATACTAAATATAGATATTTCTAAGTTTTGCGCAGTTGTAGTCCATAGATGCATATCCTGATGAAACCTAGGTATATTCAGAACTGCAAGTGGTGTTAAGCAAGGCCTGTGTGTAATAATGCTGCATCAGCTCCACACATCCCTTCAAATGTTCATAACTTCTAGATCATCAAACATCTAGTAAAATTCAACAGTCATGAAATCAGGGTTTTTTTTCCGGTGCACTTATCTTAGTACGTTTTTATTTTTTCCCCCATCAAGACGTAAGTCATAATGTAGATATAAATAGTCATTTTCTATGCTGGATTTAGTCTGATTTGAAGGCTCTGTTAAAAGGGGCGTGTCTGCAATGGAAACGCCCACTGCTATGATTGGCTAGCATCTTTGCATATGAAATGAGCATTACATAGGGAACTCTCTCAAAGTTTTACTGCGTTTTAACTATGACGGCTGCCGAGATGAACTAATGGTGAAAAGTGTTGATTGCAGCATTATATTTAGAGCTACTCCTGTTGCATCAAAGGCTGCACTGCTGCACTGTAGTCGGACACAGTCACGTCGACCGAGCACACAATGCAATGCCACAAATATTTTCATCATAACTAACACCGTGAAAGCACAGTGTAAGTAAGAGGCTCGTTGAGCAGTGTTATCTGTGTCATCACAGCAGAAATCAAATCGCTGATATACTCGCGATGTTCCAGCAATTATAAAAAACACAATCTTTGATCACTTTCTGTTTAAAAATTTTTTTTAGAATTGTCTGCATTTAATTTCGTCACTAATAAGCATATCAAGCTCAGACCTTAATCACTAGTCTGCAAAATAAAACCTGGTACGGTGATTAAGCCCCTGAATCAAAGTGGAGGAGCCTTGTATCACCCTGAAAAGGGTTTATTTTGCATTTATTGGCCTCCTTTTAAAATGAATTGAAAAGTAAGTGTCTTGGCGAGGTCCTTGCACGTTCAGGGCAAAAGCGTGGTCGGTCATTTTGAAATGATGAATGCATTTGTGTATTATTTGATAAGGTGGAGGATTGTGAGAAAGCGTACTTCAAAATGGACAATGTCCTGATAGATGACCGTCGCATTCATGTGGACTTCAGCCAGTCAGTGTCTAAGATCAAATGGAAAGGCAAAGGTGAGTCTGTGCCCGTTCATATAAAAGCATCACCTGTGAAGTAATGAAAATATAAGCAATTTCTGCTGAATTTTACTGTACCGCTCAGTCTTTCTTGTTTATCTACATGCTAAATGTTAACGATAGTGAATCAAAATGATATACAAAGCTTTTAATGCAACTAAATCTAGTGTATAAAACAGATAGTTCCGGTCCTTGATTCTGATTGGCTGAGCCACGTTCGATGCTGTTGTAAATTACTCTACAAACACTTACATTTGTTTACTTCTGTGTGTTGCTCTGCAACCACTTTATTGCAACCACAACTGTTTCTGAGGAGCTACATTGTTTGGTGGAAGAATACTGTTTTTATTAATATCATTACTCTTTATTTGCTCTGCTCGTGCCTAACAACGCCCCTTAGCTGTTAAATTCACTGTAAACCACGGCTTCTTGAGGCTTATTGCTTTAGTGTACA
Organism: Sinocyclocheilus grahami; assembly: GCF_001515645.1. Lineage (NCBI taxonomy): Eukaryota > Metazoa > Chordata > Actinopteri > Cypriniformes > Cyprinidae > Sinocyclocheilus > Sinocyclocheilus grahami. The sequence continues at coordinate 61,113 of NW_015506648.1, read as the reverse complement.
GTAGTTAATATATTGGATAAAGAGTGGTTTTATTGTCAGTATGTCTCGTTTCTAGGTGGGAAGTACACCAAGGAAGATTTTAAGGCCTACGAGAAAGACCTGGACAACAAATCCAAACTGGCTTTGAAAGACAATGTCAAAAGCAAGCAGGAGTATCCTTCTGATAATCTCTTTACGTTTAAATCATACTTGGACAATTGGACTTCACTTTGTAGCATTGGCACTTTAGATTTTAAATTCTCCAAAAAGCCTACGTGATGCTTTGCAGAGATGGTTTGGCTTGAATCACAGGTTTAGTATTTAGTTGTTACCCATTATTGCGTTGTTTTAATTTTTGTCAAAAATTCAATATGCTGTGTACTGCATTTTGATTAAATGCATTGCAAATAGTTCTCCTCTGGAATAACAACATGCACTTGATGAATCATTTACAGTAAGACCAGAAACATGTGTTAGAAAGGCTAAGAGGGTCCAGTTTGATTTGAAGTCTGTGTCCTAAAGTGGTTATCCAAAAAAGTTCAAGTCAGTATTTCTTGACTGTCTCCTAAAGCTCCCGTTATGAGCTTCTCTTAGATGAAGATGAGGATGAGAGACGGAAGGACGACAGAGAGAAAAGAGACCGGAAACGGCATTCAGACGAGAGGCCCAAGGACAAAAAGTCAAAGGTACAATGCTGTGGATTTGAATAGATGGCAGGTTTTGCTCCAGGCGCCAGATTTGACTTTTGGACATCAAATGATGTCCCTATGAGTCCCCGTGGCACAGCTGCCCACCAGAGAGTGAAAGGAAATGAATGGGATCCTATGGCATCCTCTAAGAGGGATTTGAGAACCAAAAAAATTGGCTTTTGTAAGTGTCTTACTGGACCATTTGGCTATACGAGAATATCAGGCTCAGCCGCATGACCCAGCCTCTTTTTTATAAAACAGTCAGTACTTTTATCAGCCCAAGAGGCAGGCAAACAGCAGGAAGCAGGAGATAGTGATGGTAAACATGAGCTTATTGTTTATTGAATAATCTTTGCTTTGGGTTGATCATTGAGGAAGACACAACAATGGAAAATTTCTGCTTCACAACATTGTGCCGTGATGTTAAAAAAACCTCGAGATGGAGACATTCACTTATCTCCAGCTGACATGTGAGGGCAACATAGCACACGACATTAGATGATTTAAATAATAATAAATAATTTATGCATTTAGCAGATTTTTTTTTTTTACCAGTATGTGTGTTCCCTAGGAATCGAACCCACAACCTTTTGCGCAATGCTCTACCACTGAGCCACAGGAACACAGTTGTTTGTTGCAGTTTTCTGTGAAATAGGAGAAGGATCTGCCGCCCGCAGCTGATTTTGATATTCTAGGTATTATCAAATGGCCAGAGTTTTGAGATCGATGAAGGACTATAATGCGATATGAGCTCGCTCAAGTACTGAGGAGCTAAACCATTCAGGGCTTTATAAGTAATTAGCAAGATTTGAAAATGTATTCGTTGTTCAATAGGGAGCCAGTGCAAATATGGACATACTTCCTGGTTCTAGTAAGATCTCTAGCTGCTGCATTTTGCCCGTTAAAGCATAACAATAATCTAACCTTGAGGTCATGAACGCATGAATTAACGTTTCTGCATTTGCCATTGAGAGCATAGGTGGTAATTTAGATATATTTTTGAGATGGAAAAATGCGGTTTTACAAATACTAGAAACGTGGCTTTCGAAAGGAAAGATTGCGATCACACACCTATGTTCCTAACCGATGACGAGGAATGAACAGTCCTGTCCTAAACACAATTGAAAGTCTTGAGGATGTGCTGGAGTCCACATTACAGAGTGGCTCTACTCTCCCATTGTCAATACAAGATCTCAGACAAAGATTAATGCAACTCTTGATGGAAATAAATGCTGGGATGTTGACACAATGAATGCACAATTTCATCAAAGCTAAATGTTGTCCAGCAAAATACTAGAGAGTGCGATTTGTATAAATTTTTTTTGCACGGCATTGTAAAGTAAACTCCAGCAGCACGTCCCGAAGATATATAGTGGGGTTTATCTCTGCACGATCTCTCACAGTTTGAGCCATTTACATTGCTATATTGACATTATGTATAGATTGAAACATTTGTAATGCTTAATCTCTGGGTGTATGGTCACTATGGGCCTCTCAAAAAGAGCGCTGGCTTCTTTTGTGTGCGCCATTGTCCTTGTAACACGGTATGTAAATAATTGATCATTGCTCTTTTTTTTATTGTTGCTCTTGGCAGCCAGTAATTTGTTGCACATAACACGTGGTCAGCACAAACCACATCAATCCTCATTGCAATTGAACCTGTATTTATTGTGGTCTGCTCTTGTCATGCAGTTTGGCAGATGGCAGGGACGTTGATTGGGCACACAACCATTGATGCCAATTTCAAACCTGTTAAGCTTATTTAATTTGCTATCTTAACTATACATGGTTATAAAGTTAGTTGTGATTATTTGCATTTAGCATAGTTTTTCCCATCAGAACAAACATGCATCCCATTTATGGGTAACCACTGGTATAACCGTTGCTTTATCAGGGAAAGGAATGTTTTTTTTTTATGTTCATTATGTAGAAATTCTCTATATTTGCAAATCCGTTACTAAAAATCGGTCTCGTTTTTCTGGGAACAGCCTTCTCCGTGTCTCATCATTTGTTTTCGTTTTTTTTACTCCTGCTTTTATAGGATCGTGATGAGAGTCGGAGAGAAAAGGATAAAGGCAGACAGCGTTCACGTTCAAGAGAGCGAGAGAGACACAAGGAGCGCGAGAGGGGCTGGGACAAGGGAAGAGAGAAGGAGAAACAGAGAGACCGAGGCAGAGAGAGAGACGGCGAGCACAAACGCTACAGAAGAGATCGCAGCCGCAGTCGCAGCCCTAAGAGATCAAAGTATTACAGCTGACCACCATAACTGTTACTGTGTGTCAACAGAGCGGGTTTCCTAAGAACTTCCTGATTTCAACTGTGAACGATGTTAAAAAACACCTTATGATTCATTTTTTACATGTAAAGTCAAATCTGTCCATTTGTTTGCAAATCTAGGCAATGTTTGTGAAGTTCTAAAAGGTTTGTGGAGTTGTTGATGCATATATATATGGACTGCAGGTGGAGGTGAAAATGGAATAAAATCAGTGACAGAGTTGTGCTCAGCTAAGACTGTCATGCAATTGAGTCGTTACAAGTGAACTCATTTCTTGTTGGTTAAGACGTTTCGACAGAAATATTTCAGCATTTATAACTGAACTTCAGTGGTGAGCTGTCTGGCACTGTACAAATCCTACTGTGGTGAAGGCTTAGCTCATGAATATTAATCTGGGTGAATTCATGCAAAGGGGGCCACTTTATATTACATTTGTGATTAACCCAGATGTTCCTTTCCTTTTCTTTATTATCTTTGAGATTCAGCTGTAATATTTTCATTTGAATTCACAGCATTTTGATGAAAGTCAAATTAAAAAAAGTGACTAACACATGCAACTAATAGGCTAAGAAAAAACGAAAGAAGAAAATGTTATTGTCAAACCTTATAAAGCTGTATTTCACTTCTCGCATACTTTTTTTTTAAACTCCAGATTCAACTTCATGCATCGCCAACCTCTGCACTTCTGCTCTTTCCTTTCTCCATATCTGACTTGAATTTCCGATCCACTCACTCATTTGTTTTTTAAAGCGTTAATTATATAGAATAGTCAGTGAATGTCAGATTATTTAATGAATGCGAGTAGAATTAGGGACGGTTCAAGGTTGCCCACTTTATCGAGCACATTCAGTGGGCCAGCAATATTCAACCACCTTGCAAGAAAAACTACAATTACCAGGGTTTTATTGCATCAGCCAAAACTACTTTATCATTTGAAGAAAGCGTGTCCCTTGGATTGAAGATCATTGTTATGCTCTGAAGGTGTAAACTCATTGAGCACAGCACAGTCGAGCTTAAATGGCCCACTAAAAATGAAGTGAGTTTACAATTAAATTGAACCAATATCTGCCAGTGGGCTCAAAAAAAAAATCTAACTTGTTCAAAGGGAAAACATGTTTTCTTTCCCCAATGACACATTTGTTATTTTTATTTTATTTTTAGTCATTTAGCAGACGCTTTTATCCAAAGCGACTTACAAATGAGGACAATAAAAGCAGTCAAAACTAACAAAAGAGCAACAATATATAAGTCTCGGTTAGCCTAACGCAGTACACGTAGCAAAGAAAAACAAGTAGAATAGAAAAAATAGCTAGTGATTTAGCAGACACTTTTATCCAAAGCGACTTACAAATGAGGACAATAAAAGCAGTCAAAACTAACAAAAGAGCAACAATATAGTGCAAATGACAAGTCTCGGTTAGACTAACGCAGTACACATAGCAAAGAAAAACAAGTAGAATAGAAAAAATAGCTAGTGTTTTTTTTTTTGTTTGTTTTTTTAAATCAAAATAAAAAATTAGATAAAGTAGAATTAAAATAGACTAGAATGTGTTAGAGTTAGAGGGTCAAATAAGTGAAAGTGATGTGACATGTGGCCAAGTATGGTGACCCATACTCAGAATTAGTGCTCTGTATTTATCCCATCCAAAATACACACACACACACACACACAATTCACTCCCACCACCTACAATCCCTGCCGGTACAAGACTCGAACCCACAACCTTTAGGTTATGAGTCTGACTCTAACCATTAGGCCACGACTTCCCCCTATGACTTGGACACCTCACCTCTCCAAGATACCTTGAAGGACCTATCTGAGAGGTAAGACTCAAACTACTGGCGTGCGGTTCCTGAGATGCCATTTTCCAGTAGGGTTGACAGGAGAATCTGGTGGCTCACCGTTATCAAAAGCAGCAGACAGATCCAGCAAAATAAGTGTAGAAGATTTTTTTGTTCTTGTTTTAAACACTAAATTTTGTCCGATTCAGAAAACAAGACTTCATATTTCCAGTTTGCATCTTAAGTAAATGTATATTGATTAAAGGAAGTTTAGATATTGGTACTGAAAATAAATAAATATGAGATTATTTTTTGCAGTGTATGCATAATATGTCATGACTTTATGTTCTGGTTTATCCCCTGGTTTCAAAGACGAGGCTTAAGCCTAGTCCTAGACTAAAATGTAAGTCTGAGCCGTTTAAACTGAAAGAAACTTGCACGGATTGCTCTTAAAATATATCAGTGCCCTTGTTTTGTCTCAAGATGCACACAAGTAATGCTTTTTTCCAAGTCATGTTTATAAAAATTACTTGAATGGCCTAATCCTGGCTTAGTCCAAGCACCGTCTGTGAAACCAGGCTTAAGACTTTTTAAGGCCTTTATGAATTTAAGGAAGGGTGAATTACGACTTTCAATTTACACAAGTTACCTTATTTTACCTTTCATAATGTGGGTCTTATAAATGTCTTAAATAAATAGTTGATAACATTTTTAAACTTAAAATGTACCATAAAATAAAACATTACATTTTCAATCTGAATCCACTTAACCCAGCCAAATATCATATTGGTATACAGCAGCGCATTCTAGGGAATGCACAAAAACTTAATAAAATAAAATCAAAAGTACTCAGCTGATGGTTATTAACTTTATTGAAAGCATCAAGCTCTTAGTACAGATATATTTAGCACATCTTGACCAACCAAGGAAATGGCAAGAGAATTGGAACAGCAAAGTTTCCCCTTCCTTCCCAACTTCCTGTGAAAGTCCCACGACAGAATCCTTTCTAAAGAGTTGTCTTACCAACCAACAACACAGGCTAGCAAGAACTAATAGAAAGAGGAAAACAGGTCCAAATCATCTGAAAAGGTCACTCCCCAGCTCAGAACAGGGTTAGAAAAATGTGTTTATATATATCCTTGGTCCGCAACATCAATGTCTCCCCCCTCCACTCATGTATAATGTATAAATCCCACATATAAAGACCAGAAGAATGTTTGAAACTACCACCCCTTCACTGAAAAAGTACTAGGTGCGATAAGCGATCATGCTCATGTTATTTCTCCCAGCAGTGGTCCACATCAGACACCTATAGTGTCTGTTAAATCAAACTGAATTGCTTTGTTTTTTCGCATTTAAAGAGACATAACAGAAACATCATCCTCCTCATAACTCGGGATCTCCATCAGCACGAGGGTGGATGAAAAATAATTGAGCAAAGTCTGTTACATCGTACGATCAGAAATGAAACACGGTAATGTTACAAAGGGCTGAAGCGGAGACACGCTAGTCGCATGCAAGAGCACATGTGAGGGCATGATCTGGAGAGGTGTACAAATCTACTGCAAAAAAATATATAATTAAAACTGCACTTTATGCAGGTGTGGGGTGTGGAATGATCCGGGTCAGCCCTGACATGCTCAGATCAGTGCGTGCCTATTGTGTGGAAACTGTAGAGAAAAAGACAGAGAACTCGTTTGGTTTAGAAAAAGAAAAATGCTTTGCTGTGCGATCGGCACACGAAAGCAAAGCGTCTGTCCAACGGTTTCAATTCAAAGCAGGCTCTGCGCTGGACAGCCCCAGGGTCCTTCACAATGACGGAAGGCAAACACCATTCCCTCTCTCTCACACACACACGTAATGGCTTCTTCTACACTTGCTACATTATTCAGAAAAATCCATTCTTCTATATAACACATCGTCACCTTTCAACTAACTAATGTTTTTTTTTTTTTAATACAGGCCATTTTATTTGAGGAAAGGAAGACAACAGTTAACTTTCACCGTAATGGCTATATATTGCAGATTATATGTTGTTAACACACAAGGCAACAATTAAGTAACTCGTCTTTTGAAACATTCACTTCTCTGGTACCATCTAACGAGCGTATTACTCAAACGAGAGATGCGTTTTCCAAAACGTTCTCTAAAATCAGAGCAGGCTCTCGACATTGAAGGTGACGGTTAAGCTACTCGCATTCACTTCTCTAGCACACCGGATAAAGACAGCCGTCTGCAGGGTTAAAGAAAAGACGACGGACGAGGAATACTTTAGGTTTGTCTTCAGGATATCTTCACAGTCACAGAAAAGTTAGCTAGCTATACACAGTTGAGCTGAACACACACACATTGAAAATGAGTTGCGATTTAAATAACCAACGCCCAAAAAAAAACCTTTTTCGCAAACCGATAAAAAGACGTTGCTTTTGGATTGGTCGGGAGAGGAGACAGATCTGAGCGTGTCAGGGTCCTTGTCTAGTGAGGTCGGAAACCCTGTCTGTGGGGGATGCGAGGGGACACTTGCAGGAAGGGAAGGGAGCATTGCATGTACTGGGATGATGGCGTGACATGCCTCACACACACCACCGCCACGTTCAAGAGCTCTACATGCACTTCAAGATCACAGCAAGAATGGGCTAGAATATCTACAGAGACACGAGAAGAGCTTTCATGCACGATATCTACGTCACAGGTACAGGTATGCATAAATGTTAAACTCGGGGAAGATCTACAGCCGGAAGACTCCACGCACAAACGCCGCCAGCCGCACGATTTCTTTTTACGCTTCTTCATTTCGGAGGTTCAGCTCTGCTTCTGCTGGCGGCTCTTGGCGTAACTGGTGAAGACGAAGTTGTAGTCGTTGAAGTGCGCCGACTGGCGGTCCAGGAGGCGGTAACCCTCCAGCTTCTGAGCCGAAGTGAAAACGCTGCGACATTTGGAGCTCTGTTGGGAACGAGAAGGATGAGTGTGAATGCTCCAAATCACAATGTCAACACTGGAAGCCACTGACGGCTAGTTCAGATCATGCATCTGAAGTGTGGAAGCTGCCAATCAGAGCTAGGCTTCAGCAACAATAAATACAACCAAACACCGACTTTGCAGTTATTTTTAGAACATCAAAACAATTTGATACCACATATGTGACCCTGCACCACAAAACCAGTCATATGGGTCAATTTTTTTAAATTGAGATTTATACATATGAAAGCTGAATAAATAAGCTTTCATTGGTGTATGGTTTGTTAGGATCGGACAATATTTGGCTGAGATACAACTATTTGAAAATCTGGAATCTGAGGGTGCAAAAGAATCTAAATATTGAGAAAATCATCTTTAAAGTTGTCCAAATGAAGTTCTTAGCAATGCATATTACTAATCAAACATTAAGTTTTGATATATTTACGGTAGGAAATTTACAAAATATCTTCATGGCACATGATCTTTACTGAATATCCTAATGATTTTTGGCATAAAAGAGAAATGTATAATTGTGACCCATACAATGTATTGTTGGCTATTGCTACAAATATCCCCCAGCGACTTAACACTGCTTTTGTGCTGCAGCGTCACATGTGCATTAGTACTATTAGTGCTGTCAAAACGATTACTTGCAATTAATCGCATCCAAAATAAAAGTTTTTGTTTACATAATGTGTATGTGTGCGGTGTATATTTATCATTTATATATAAATACACACACATGCATGTACATATTTCAGAAAAATAGGTTATGTTTATATATTAAATATATTTATTTATAATATCAATTATATGAATATAAATAGACATGTAAATAAACACACATACAGTATATATTTTGAAAATATTTGCATGTATACATATGCATAGAACACATGCAAACAAAAACTTTTATTTTGTATGCGATTAATCGTTTGAGAGCACTAGTAAATATGCAGAGCAATCAATTCACAAGTAATAATTAGTGCTGTCGAACGATTAATTGCATCCAAAATATACGTTTTTGTTTACATAATGTGTGAACTGTGTATATTTATTATGTATATAAATACACACACGCATATTTAAAATGTTTTGTTTATATATAAAATATTAATATATATAATATAAATTATATTTGAATATAAATATATATTTACATGTAGGCATTTTTTTTAAATATATAGACATGCATGTTTGTGTATTTATACATAAATATACACCGTACACACACATATCATGTAAACATCAACTTATGTTGGATGTGATTAATCGCGATTAATCGTTTGACCGCACTAATGTACTACTAATTATTAATTATTGCAGACACTGATAAGTTGCGTAACAATGTACCTGATTGACGAAAAGCGTGGTCACAAATTTCCCTGGTTTGAAGACATCCACGACTTTGTGGATAAGCTCGTCGTAAGACGTCTGGGAGAGGTTGGTTTCAAAGCTGACATAGGAGAACTCCGGTTCGGGGGTGATGTGAATCGTCCAGTAAGTTCCCTAGAAAGACAACCCATCTCAATCACGCTGCAGAACACAGAGCAACTTCCTCACAAAGAAACACCCAGCTTTAAATGTCTCCTCACATCCGTTTTCATTCCATTCATGGAGTATCCACAAGGGTTGAACATTGTGGCATCAATCACTGAACCTGGAATCAGGTCACGAATTCCACTCATCTGTGAAGACACCACAGATAAACATTGAAGACACCCGCGCAAAAAACGACTGCGGTGTGCATGTGCATAAACCATGGTACTGATGATTATCAAAGTTCTAACACGGCACATTCGGTGCTTTCTGAATTGTGAGCCTGGAGCACAAAAGCAGTGTTAAGTCGCTGGGGTATATTTGTAGCAATAGCCAACAATACA